>NW_026057589.1:21626197-21740641 GCF_023721935.1 Panthera uncia
CCAGGACCATGGACGAGCAGGATGCATGCCGGGGAGGACCACCGAGTGGTTTAGGACTATGGATGAGCAGTATATACACCGGGAGGACCACCGAGTGCTCAGGACTGTGGATGAGCAGGACGCATGCTGGGGAGGACCACTGAGTGGCCCGGGACCGTGGATGAGCAGTACATACGCCGAGAGGACCACCGAGCGACCCGGGGACTGCGGTGAGCAGACATCGTTCCCTGCACACAGCCCACGAGTGGCCTACCAGCTCCAAGGCTGAAGGAAGACACGAGCTCTCTGGGTCAGAGAAGGGCTTCATTACCCACAGCACAGCAGCAACGTGAGCTTAGGTCTGCCTCTGCTCCCTGTGTCCCAGGTCCCTCGGGGGCGATGAGCCGTGGCCCAGCATGTTCCTCCCCACGGAGGAACCCTGAGCTCAGGAAATCCAAACCTCTTCTGCTGGGCTGGAAGCCTGCCTGGCCATTGTCCTGAGGCAAGACTCCGTGTCTTAGCGGGCAGAGAACCAAAGCTGCCTTTGGCTCTGGGGAACACGTCCAACCAACAAGGCCTCCTGCTACTTAAACAGCCTTACAGACAGTCAATGCTTCTGCTTACAAGACAGGCAGAAACCTGAGACGGCCATGGAGAAGGGTCCCCCCAAAATGACACAGAGAAATCGCGGCATCGCAGAGAAACGGTTTACGAAACAGCCCATATGTTGTGTGAGATCTCGAGTCCCGGGGATACACACACGCATATTACAGAAGCGCTCATCCTCTCAGCAACCTCGGAGGCGGTGCTATTCATTACCCCCATTTTCCAGGCGAGGCAAACTGAGGCCTGGAGAGGTCACGCCGTGGGGAATCCGCACAGCTGGATTCTGAACCCAAGGTGTCATGACCGCTTAAAACCACTTTCCTCTGTCTTATTACTACAGGACAGAAAGCCCCTCCACCAGAAAAATCAAATGAAGCTAAACCAGCCATAGCTAGAGATCAACACCGTGTAGTAACACGCAAATGCTCCGGGAGTAAGTCAAAAGGCAGGATAAGTAATTTACGTTCAGCAGCATCACAGATACGTGCGAAGAAACAGGTACAAATACCCGGATGGTGGGGGAGCATTAGACGCAATAAACGAAGATCCCACTGGCCTCACTCTGGGGGGCTGATCGCTTCGGGCTGCTTTTTTTCTTTCCTCCATTTTCTGAATTTTCTATAATACAGTTACAATTCTCTCCTAATGAGAAAAGGTAGAAACATTTAAGAAGATAAAGCACCCACGAGGCTACTCGGAAGCTTTTCGGGATAACAGAGGTCAAGACCTACCCAGCCGAGGGGCGCCTGAGCTGAAGTCGGTTAAGCGTCCGACTTCAGCTCAGGTCACGATCTCGCGGTCCGTGAGTTTGAGCCCCGCGTCGGGCTCTGGGCTGACGGCTCGGAGCCTGGAGCCTGTTTCCGATTCTGTGTCTCCCTCTCTCTGCCCCTCCCCCGTTCATGCTCTGTCTCTCTCTGTCTCAAAAATAAATAAACTTTAAAAAAAAAAAGACCTACCCAGCCGAGAGGTTGTGCGCAGCCTCATCTGCCCGGAGACTGTTTGACTCAGCTGAATCCTTGCTTGCTTGCTTGTTTATTAAGATTTTATTTGGGGGGGGGGGGGGGCATTCGGAAGGATTCAGAACTAACGGTCTCGGCTGCAGAAACACCCCAACTTCTGTCATTCGAGGTAACCGCGTCAAAGCAACATCAGAAGAGGTCGGGCTTCTTTGGGAAACAGGATTCTCAAAAAAATAGACGAGGAAGGGGCCTGTTTGTCTCTCCTTCTAAAGACAATGCTTAATAGCCTCCTTTAAAACAAACAAAACAAAACACAAAAACCCAGCGACTTTAGTTGGGCAGATCTCTCTAACCGAACAGAGCGGCGTGCGTGTACCTTGGCCCTTCCCAGCCGCCAAAGGATCTTGTTACTTTTCTGTCTGAGGCGCTTCCATTTACAAAGAAACAGACCCTGGGGCGCTTGGGTGGCGCTGCCTTGATTTCTGCTCAGGTCATAGTCTTGTGGTTCCTGAAATCCAGCCCCGTGTGGCGAGGCCAAGCCCTACCTGGGGCTCTGTGCTGACGGCTGGGAGCCTGCCTGGGATTCCCTCTCTCTCTCTCTCTCTCTCTCTGCCCACCCCCCTCAACATAAATAAATACACTTTAAAAAAGAAAAGAAAAGAAACAGAAAGTGCCAGACGCACCTAGAGCTTTTTAAATGTGGATTCATTCCAATGAGAATTGGTAAATTTCACATAGAATCCAGGTTTCTGACGCTTCTTGAACTGTTAGCTGATGACAAGTTCACCGAGCTAGGCGGTCACTGCTGCTTTCGGAAGTGGGGGGGGGGGGGGCACCTGCTCTGCACGGCTCTAGAGTCTACACGGGGACCACCAACCATTCTGAGTTGCCTGGGACGTGGGTCTTTCGGGTTTAAAACCAGACAGTTCTGAGGCCAAACCTGGGCGGTTGGCCACCCTTGTCCCCACCCAGACCATGTGCTCGCCCGTGGTCCTTGTCTGGCCCTGGAATTGGAGTCTGAGACCCCTTGTGAATTACATGTTAATAATATGTTGACCACGCATGATCTCAGGGTAGGTGGGATCGAGCCCCGAGTCAGGCTCTGTGCTGACGGTATGGAACCGGCTTGGGATTCTCTCTTCCCCTCTCTCTGTCCCTCCCCCACTCGCACTCGTTCTCTCTCTCTCTCTCTCTCTCTCTCAAAATAAATAAATACTAAAAAAATAATATAATCATATATGGACCATATGCCCTCTCTTTTGCCACTCTGGCCCCTGACCCCTTTGCCCTTATGTGATGCGCCCACCTGCCCTCCACCACCCACACCTGCATTTCTCTGCCCAGTGGCTGCTGTCTTTGGCCAGGACCACTCTGCCCACCTGTAAGGGAAGGAAGTGCAGAGGCCTGATGTCCTGGGCCAGTGTGAGGGAGGGGAGGGCAAGTACCAGCTGCCTTGACCTTAGAGGGAACACGACAGCCTCCAGGGTGCCCCGGGGGGACCGAGTCCCTGCTGCCTCATAGGGTCACAACCCTCCCATTATTTCTTCCCTCCTGTCTCACCTCGACCCTCCTGCTCCCGTATCTTAGACCACTTCCCAAATGACCTTGCCTTGGGTTCTGTTGGTTTGGGACCCGAATTAAGTCAGCCACGAAATCCCCAGCACAGGCTGGCCTGGGGAGCACTCAAGAAAGCATCTTTGAGCAAATCAGCCAAAGGGGTATGTTAGGTAAGCCTTCCTGCTGGCTGAAGTGGGGCCCAGGGCCCGGCTCTGGAGTCAGACCCGATTCCAGAACATCTGTGTCACTTACGGGGGTCACTTACCGCCCCTCTGGGCCGCAGGCCCCTCATCTGTGAAATGGGCGTAATCACCACTTGCCCCGAAACGTGGTTGGGAGGACGAGGGAGTTAATGCAGGAACACTCACAGCGCAGGCGAGCATCCCCGTACGTGGCACCTTGTGGGGTCCTTGCTGATCCCGCGGGCATCTCCTCTACCCAGACCCGAGGACCCCCGCGGTCTCACAGCGAGACTGTCAACCGAAGGGCAGGTGCCTGGGGGCTCGGACTCACGCTGCCTGGTGCCCGAGGGGCTAACGTGCATCCACCAGACGGAGCCAGTTCTCCTTCACGGTGAACACGTCCGGAGGACAAGCTGAGGTTGACTCTGTGAATACTTCCCGGGGACCACTGCATAAGCAGAGTTCGGACAGGAGCCCAGGGAACATTCCAGAACAGCTCCTGGCTCTCAGGAAAACAGCCAGGCAGAGGTGGGGGGATCTGTGCGTAATAGCTCGGCTCTGGAGGCCCGAGCTGTCTATCTCCAGCAGGGGACAGCTGCTGGGAAACCGCACATCGGTGTGGGGTGACAAGCAAGCCCAGGCACTGTGCCTATGTCTCCATGGCTGACACCCCACCCCTCTCACCATCTATCCTAGCTACACCGGCCTAGCGAAAGTCCCCGTGCATACATGCCTTCGTACCACAGGGCCTTTGCATGGCATCGTGGTTTCCAATGGCTGCTCGCCAAGTTTGGGAGTCCCAGGAGCGCCTCACTTCTGACACCGACGGCAAGTTTGGGGGCACCCGAGATCACACTCAGATTTGACACCTTACCAGGAGGACTCAGAAAAGCCATTGGACCCATGCCATTACCGTTGACACAGACTGAAATCAGCAAAGGGAAGAGGTGTATAGGGCAGAGTTCTGGAAACACGGAGCACAAGCTTCCAGGTGTCCCAAAGGGGTGCTTATTCCCGCAGCACTGATGTGCTCGGAGTATCGCCAAAACGAGCGGCTCACCGGAGCCTTGATGTCTAGTTTTCCCGGGGCTCGCTCACTGAGGACGTGGTGGACCACCTGCGCGGCCGATCTCAGCCTCCAGCCCCTCCAGAGGTCAAGTTGAGACTGTGCGCCCACCCTCATCAAAAAAAAAAAAAAAAAAAAAAAACCCACATTTTTAGCCCAAGGTTAAAATCCCCTCCTGGCCCTTCTGACCCCTAAGAGGCACCGGAGAGAGAGAGAGAGAGAGAGAGCACGGGAGCAGGGGAGGGGCAGAGAGAGAATCCCAAGCAGCCTCTGCTTGGTCAGCACAGACCCAATGGCATCCTTGCTCCAAAGTCAAAGCCACGGGGCGCCTGGGGGGCTCAGTCAGTTAAGCGTCTGACTCTCAGTTTCCACTCGGGTCCTGATGTCCCAGTTTCCTGGGTTCGAGCCCTATGTCAGGCTCTGCGCTGACAGTGTGGAGGCCGCTTGGGATTCTCTCTCTCTCTCTCTCTCTCTCTCTGCCCCTCCCCTGCTCGCTCTCTCTGTCACTCTAAAAAAAAAAAAAAAAAAAAGTCGAAGCCGCTGGATCAGAAATGCTAGGGGTGGGCCCAGCCGTCTGCATTGTAACATGCCCTGACGGTGGTTCTGCGCCTGCTCAAGCGTCAGGACCCCCCATGGAAGAGTGAGCTTCCCCGTGGATGTTTTAACATTCCAGTGATTACACAGCAATTAACACGAGCCCTAACGTCACCCCCGCAAAATCTCCAGTCTCTTATCCATCGCGTTAAGGAAGACTGACCAGGGGACACTGAGAGCCAGGGAAGCAGAGGGACCGTCAGTCCGGGGGGCCACACAGCTTTCCCTGGGGCAGAACCAGAATCAGAGCGAGGGCCCCCACTCCCCGGCCTGCTGTCTCTGCCCAAGGACCTCCCGTCCAGTGATCCTATCCTGAGTTTTCTTGGTTTCAAAGCCCCCCCTGGGTCAAGGGCACACGATTTTGCATGAGAAAGCCTACATCTGGGGGTCAGATTGCTCTTCAGATGTGGTTTCTACTCTCCTGGCTGTGTAGCCTCTGCAGGGAGGCTGGAAGTCCCCGCATGCGAGGCAGATGGAGACAGGAGGGCCCTTCTTGCTCAGCCAGCCTGGGCCCTGAGGGAAAGGGCCCCGGGGTCAGCCCAGGGTGGAAATCAGAATCTCCCGAAACCAAAGCCCAGAGCAGCCTTTCAAAGTGGAACCCCAGGGTGCCATGAAAATGGCCTCTGGGGGCGCCTGGGTGGCTCAGTCGGTTAAGCACGGGTTCGTGAGTTCGAGCCCCGCGATGGGCTCTGTGCTGACAGCTGGGAGCCTGGAGCTTGGGTTGGATTTTGTGCCTCCCGCTCTCTGCCCCTCCCCCACTCACTCTCTGTCTCTCTCAAACGTAAGCCTTTAAAAAAATATTAAAAGAAAAGAAAAGAAAATGGCCTCTGGAGCTGTTCTTTTTTTTTTTTTTTTTTTTTTAACTGAAAGTGTGCATCATGAATAATTAAATAGCTATCGCGTCCTGTCTTTACGATGGGTTCCGGGCGGGGAGAGAAAGAAAGACATGAGCGCAACCTTTTGAGCCGACGGGCTTGGGTTCAAGTCCCAGCTTCACCGCTTAGCTTTGTCATCTCAGGCAAACAGCTTCGGCTCTCTGAGCCTCAGTTTCCTCGCCTGTAAAATGGTTTAACCATACCGCATCCCTCAGAGACGAGCGCGGGGTGTACCCTCAGTGACAACGGCGGCCCCTCCTGTGCAGGGAGGGCCCCCACCCCCCTTCCCCAAAACACCCCTCACTCTCTCATGTCGGCACCGGGGCGCTGGCGGGGGGCTGCATGGGAGGCCCAGAGCCACGGCTTTCCCACACATAAATGAAACCTGAGATCCTAAGTTAATGTGACTGCAGACCTTCGGGTGTAACGGCCTTTGTCTAGAAGAGCCTTTTAGGAAAACTTCCAAGTGGGAGCCAGGTTTTCAGGCCCCTGTGGGCTTGTTAAAACCGGCACGTCCCCCCTCAGCCAGGCAGCCCTAGGGAGGCCTGCTTGCACCCCCAGAGCTCTCCAGCCCCCCGCCCCCGACAGCTGGTGTGCCCCCAGCCTCCTCCCAGAGGCCCGCGCGGGCTGCAGGCTGCAGGGGTGGGGTTTCCTCTCTCCCTCTTTCAGCCCAGGAACAGCCCCAGCCCCCAAGGCCAACTCAGCACAATGCACCCGGCTGGGGAGGTCAGAGCCCTCCCACAGCATCTGCTGAGGGCGAGCATAAATCCAGCCAACAACCCCCTCCGGGGGACATCTCCAGGTCACATGGGGAGGGGGTGCTCGGCCCAAAGGGGGCCTTAAGATACTCCAGGAAAGCAACACACCCAGGCTTGCTTTTCCTCAGATGCTCCGCAGTGCTATGGAAACAGCCAGTCACACAGGCAGCTGAAGAGAATGTTCTAGAATCTTTAAAGAGCCTGGCAGGAACGAGCTGGGCCTGGAGACCGAGCCGGGGGTGTCTGTCTGGGGCTTTCCAGCCTCCAGCAACCTGGGACCCGCTGTTCCCGCACCTCTCGTTCATTCCCTTGGCAAGGGAGCCAGCCCGTGGGGCAGAATGGCTCCCAGCTCCCGACCACCCCCGCTTCTCCACGTCGTCCGGAACAACTAGAACGTGCTTTCTGCATGAGATGCCAGCCCCTGTTCCATAAATATCCCGATCCGGGCCCTCTTTTGAACATCATGAGATCCGAGAACACAACGGCCACTGTGATGTGGGGTGAGAGCCGCCCTCTGAAACAGGGCAGGACCTCTTCCCTGGCCGCAGTCCCCACCCCTCCATGCTGTCCCCTCGCCACTCTGCCCCCCGCCCAGAGAGGGGAGGGCCTGAGGAGGCCCGGGCCAGACAAGATACAGGCGGCTCTCCCACTTGGGATCAGCAGGCTGCAGAACAAGGAAGGTGGGGGCGGGGGGTGGGGGGTAGGGGGGATGGGGGGGGACCGGAGGGGCAGGGATGTGTTCATCCCTGTTTGTTTTTTGAGACAGAAAGCACAGTTGGCTGGTCTGGGCTGGGGCGGTGGGGGTAGAGGTAGAGAGGGGCTGCTTAATGGGTAGCAGGTGTTCTTTTGGGGTGATGGAAAGTTCTGGTACGGAACCAGACAGCAGTGATGGCTGAGCCACATGATGAATGCGTGTGATGCCGCCAAATAATTCACTTTAAAATGGTTAAAATGGGGGCACCTGGGTGGCTCAGTCGATCAAGTCCTCGGTTTGAGCCCCGTGACGGGCTCTGGGCTGACGGTGCGGAGTCTGCTTGGGATCCTCTCTCTCCCTCCCTCCCTCTCTCTCTCTCTCTCTCTCCCCCCAAATAAATAAACTTAAAAAAAATTTTTTTAACTAAATAAAAGGGTTAAAGTGGTAGATGTTATGTGTATTTTACCACCAAAACAAAAAACAGAAAAAATCGTAAGACCCAGTGCAGGTGAAGGCGTGGGGAAGCGGGTGGGGCGCACACAAAACCAGGACTTCCGGACTGCTGGTTCCTGTCATCATCTAAAGGTTCAGCTTAAAAACCCTGCAGAAACTCTGGAGTGAAAACGTGTAAGCAAAGGAGTTCAAGACAAAGAGGCCAATTAAAGACAAAGGAGCAAAAGCTGGGGACAACCTAAATGCCATATTCCTTTTCTACGGCTGGGGAACAAATTTCCGCCACCTTAAAACCAGACCCTCCCGAGCCCTTGCCACCCACGGACGCCCCCACAGCCGCGCAGGTCAGTGGCACCGAGCACCACGGCCGGGTCCTCGGGGCATCGAAACCCCAAGGCCAGCAAGGTGCAGTCGCCTGGGGCTCAGGGCCGGTTCCAAGCGTGTTCAGCTTGGTGGCGGAATGTGCTTCCTCGTGGCTTTGTACCCGAGATCCCCGTTTTCCCGCTGACCATCGGCCAGGAGTCTCTCTCAGCCACCCGCCCCCAGCAATGGAGTATCCCCGTCGCACCAAACCCTCGGACACTTTGGACTTCCCCGCCAGAGAGGACTCACCCTTTTTAGGTCAGGCCCACCGGGGAGAATCGCCCTTTCTTAAAATCAGCGGTGCCGTGGAACACACCCCAGCCACAGGAGCGACGCCCCTTCGTCTTTATGGGTCCTCTGCACCCAAGCCCGGGGGATACGCATGGTGTGGGTCACTGGGGGGTCGTCACAGAATTCTGCCTGCCACAGTGTCCATCGCGGGGGATCAGTCAAGTAGGGATACCTCCATGATCTCGAAAGGGAAGGAGAATTTAAGTAAAAGGAGATCCGTCTATGCGAACTGACGACGAACATTTTCTTTGATGCATTAACTGAAAATAGCACATTGCAAAACTATACACATGTACACGTAAAAATAAGACTTCACGTATGTGTACAATGTCACTTAACATAATTTCTTTTATTTTTGTAAGTTTATTTATTTTAAGGGGGGGGGCAGGGGAGGGACAGAGAGAGAGGGACAGAGAATCCCAAGCAGCCTCTGTGCTGTCAGCACAGAGCGTGACGCGGGGCTCGATCCCACCAACCGTGAGATCGTGAAGCGCCCCACTTACATGTAATTTCATTTTATCAAAAAAATTCTATCTATGCACGTCTGTGTGTGTGTGTGTGTGTGTGTGTGTGCACATCACAAAGCCACAAGAATACAGAGGATTGAGGCGCCCACAGTTTGTACTTTGGTCTGTGTTCTTCCAGACTTTTTCTTTTATATCCTCCGAAACTACCAGAATTAGTTACATCGGAAATCTATTACTTCTGTAGTTTAAAAAGATTGAAACACTACTAAGAAAAAGGTCACGATGTAATCACTAATTTAATCTCCCCATTTTTTAAGGCACGTAAAGGAAAACCGGTCCACCCCCACAGGCCCTTTGATGTGATGACACTGGGTGTAATTTCCAAGCCAGGCTCGTTCTTTGTAGTTTAGAAATGTTCCTTAGTGACTCCTGAACTTACTCATCGCTAAGTGAGAGATTCCAGAAATCAGAGTATAGCAAGAACCTGGAACCACTCCCCCGGTACCGTGTTTTTCTCGAGGAGCAGGGACCGAATGCCTGTGTGCAGGCGGGTCACAGTCTGAAGTGGGTTGTCTACACTGGAGGTAAGCAGCAGCCTGAGATCAGAGCCAGGCTCAGAATCAAGACCCAGCCGCTAATGGAAGGTCGGGAGGGGCACACACACCAGGGGCCAGCAGGGGTGGGGACCCAGGCAGGTGGCCTGAGTCAGGCTCTGTACTGAAAGCAGAAACGATTCAAAGCATTTCTAGCAGAAAGCAACTTAGTACAGGGTATTAGGTGCTTACAGAAGCGATGGCTGACGGAGAAGCAGGTCCGGACCCAGCCGCCGTAATGACCCCCGGATGCCACCGAACTGACCCGCCGGGGGAACCGCCGCCCTCAGGAGGACTAAGAACCAGAAAGCGGTGCAGGAGACCACTGAGTCAAGAACACGCCCTCTGAGCTGCCGTCCAGGCTATCAGCCCCCACGGCTGCCCTGCACCTGCCTCGAGACACCCACAAAACTGGAGACCGGACGTCAGCAACCGCCATGCGCGTCAGGGGGAAACAGGCCACAGACAGACAGCTTCCGTCTCCCCCGCCCCTGCCTTCCGAACCTCACACGAGTGCATCCAATGGACACCACCAGATTCCCACCCAGAGAGCCCTGGCCGAGAGCTTGGGGAATTCTTTTCTCTCTCTCTTTCTTTTTGTAAGGTTTTATTTTTAAGAAATCTCTGTGCCCAACATGGGGTTACAACGTACAAGCCTGAGATCATGAGTTGCGTGCTGTACTCACTGAGCCCGCCAGGTACCCCGGGGAATTCATTTTTAACTTTTCAAGGAAGTTAGAATGGGTGCTGGGTCCAAGGGTGGTTGGTTACCCAGGAGGGGGCAGTACGACCCAGGAGGTCAGGGACCCGGGGGGCGGGGGCGGGGGGTGGGGTGGGGCGGAGAGTCAGGGCAGAATCCAGTTCGAAGGCCCAACACCACGTTCGCGGCCCCAGCGGCAAACACTTTGCCATGGCGCCCAGTTTAGGATTCTTGGATGACTCCAGTGGCCCTTAGGTATAGTAATGGGGGCCGGGTTTCTCTGCTTTACGCTCACCGCGGCTGCGCAGATAAACTCTCGCTCAACTCACACTCTGATTGTTCTCAGTCATCTAAGTTGTGGTGGCCACGACTGAGTGGCTGCCATTATCAGCCAAGCACTGTGTTCAGGGCTAAAGGCCTTGCCATGTATCGGACAGTTTGCAGCAACCTCATAAGATGGGGACTGCGCTTGGGGCGCCTGGGTGGCTCAGTCGGTTAAGCGTCTGACTCGTGGTTTCGGCTCAGGTCATGATCTCACAGTTTGTGAGATCGAGCCTCAAGTCGGGCTCTCCACGGACAGCATGGAGTCTGCTTGGGATTCTCTCTCTCTCTCTCTCTCTCTCTCTCTCTCTCTCAATAAATAAACCTTCAATAAATAAATAAGTAGTGACAAAACAGAGGCCCAGAGGAGTTTTGTAACTTGCCCAAGGTCACACAGCAAGTGAATGGCAGAGCCAGGATTAGAACCCCACCTATTTAACTACATGGCATTTAATTAACAGTATGACAACCACAATTCGGCTACCACAATTCATCTTTGATTTTCTGTTTTTTTCTTTTTCTTTTTATTTTGAGAGAGAGAGAGAGAGAGAGAGAGAGAGCGGGCACACGTGTGTGCAGGGTAGGCACAGAGAGGAGGAGAGAGAACCCCAAGCAGGCTCCACGCTGGCCCTACAGAGCCCGACTCTGGGTTTGATCGCACAAACCGGGAGATCACGACCTGAGCCAAAATCACTAGTGAGAGGTTTCACTGACGGAGGCACCCAGGCGCCCCTCATTTTCTCTTTAAGTGAGAGAACAACTCTGTGCTTCCTAAATGCAGCCTGTTTGGCAGACAAATGTTCAAAGCCTGGGATGCCCGGGGCGGTAAATCATAAAAGGAATCCTTCCTGCGGGGGGAGGAGCCAGAATCTGCAGTACTCTGCGGGGCCCGGGGCTCCCTTCCAGAGCGAACATTCTGTTCTAAAAGCAAGCCTCCTTCCCCTGTGAAACAGTACCTGGGATCTTAGCCACCCTGGAGGTGAAGGCTCAGGGGGTGGGGGGAGGGATGGGGGGTGCTGCTTCTTGGAGGACCCTCTGTGATCACTCTTGAAGCGATCGTAATACGGTCCCGCAGTTGCCATAGCAACTCCCCATCTGGGCTATTTAAATGAAATATAGGAAGCATCTTTGGCTTCCGGCCTATCGTGGCTTTGAAGTGTGAACCCTTCATTCAACACCTATCTACAAGTGTCATCCAGGGTGGCCAACTGAGAGGCTTACGGGGGTCCGACGGTTAACAGAAAGGACTTTTTGTAAAAGGACGGCAGGGGATTAACCAAAAGTCGGGGCCTGTAGGGCCCTGCCAAGTGCACCTCCCCCACTCCCATCTGTACGGGCAGCCGTCTCAGGCCCAGCCCCTCCTTGCTCTGCAAGAATGTAATCCCGGCGTTACAGATCTTTTTTGGGTTTGTCAAGAATTGTTGAGAGCTGGGTTTGCCTGTGAAATCTTTCCATCTTAAAAAAATTGGCAACCGGTTCAACATTTGGAGCGGGGCTTCTGAGGACTGGTGTGCAGGTGGCGCACTGCATCACTCGGCGGTCACCTGCTAATGACTATACAACCGTCCAGAAGACAGCAACAATGACGCTGGCGGTTTTCACTCATGGGAAAAAACATTCGCCATGTCCTAATAAGTGGAAAGAGCAGGTTACAAAAACATAAACAGAGCGTAAGCTCTGTTTTGGAAAATAAAAATGTGTGCTCTGTGTGAAAAAGTCTGAAAGGCTGGGGGCACCTGGGTGGCTCAGTTGGCTGGGCATCCGACTTCGGGTCCGGTCACGATCTCACAGTTCGTGGATCAAGCCCCGCATCGGGCTCTGTGCTGATGGCTCAGAGCCTGGAGGCTGCTTCGGATTCTGCCTCTATCTCTGTCTCTCTGCCCCTCCCCCAGCTCAAGCTCGCTCTCTCTCTCTCTCTCTCTCTCAAATATAAATAAGAACATTAAAATAATTTTTAAACTTTTTCTAAACATCTGTATTCCAAACAGACAGGAAAAGAGGGCAAATAATCTACCAAACCCCCACCTGTCCACCACACAGATGCTGACCTTTTATTGTATATATTGTCTGTAGCTCTTTTAAAAATAAATGAAACCAAAGGGATACGGCTGGAGTCCTTCTGTGACCCAGCTCCCTCCTTCCCTCCCCGCCCCCCACCCCAGGGCTCACTATTCATTCTCCCAGCGTCTGATACAGTTTTGCCGATACGTATATATTCACAACCAGTATATTGTTCTCTTTAAGAAGGTAGCTCAGGTGTAATCGTTCTATATCCTTATCATTTTGCGAGTTGCCTTTTACGCCCGCCTTTACGCTTTATGCTCTGGGGTTTACCAGTGGAATCACATTCCATGTCACCCGTGCACGCCGTCGCCGGTGACATCAGACTCGGGGACTGCCGGGGACGAGCCAACCAAGAACACGTCGCGATCTGCCCCAGCTCTCTCCAATTTGCCAAAACAACCCGTGCCAGAATTAGCTCTCGGTTCAAAGAGCCCTCTTCTCTCCCTTGTCCCCCAGCTGCTGGGCAGCTCCCCCAGACCAGGGATGGGGTCCCCGTCTACGGGCTGCAAGCCCCCTCCCCGCACTCCTGGTCTCCAAGTCTCCCCAGACTCACTGGTGTGGCTCTGGGACTCAGGGCAACACCGGCCCCCTCCTGCCCCTCCTCCCCCACCTGGACGGGAGCCAGCCTCCCAGCCCTGGGCGCCTCCCCAGAGGAACCTTAAGGCCCCCCCAGGGACAATCAGAAGGGAGGAACAGTCTGGGTGATGGTGGGAAGCTTCTGGAGGTAGACAAGCTGGACAGGTGGACGGACACATAAGGCCTGTGCTCGGCCTCCAGGGGCCATCTGGGGACACAGCCAGAGGTGGGAGCCAGCGTCCAGGTGAGGAAGCTGGGAAGCGCCCCCCACTCCCCGCCGCTTTGCCTGGCTCAGCACAGAACAGATGGGAGCAGGGGTGGGTCCTGTGTATGGCCTGGAAGGCAGTGCAGCCCCGTTCACGGACTGTCGCCTGAGCACCTCCTACGTGAGAGGCTCTGGGGACGCCGTCCCTGCCCTGGAGAGGGTGACAGTTAATGGGGGAGGGGGCAGATGCAAAAGAGGTAGGGACGGGTCCTGGGGCTCCTGTGACTTTGACCACCACCTGGGGACTTAAAACAACAGAAATGTCTTCCCTTACGGTTCTGAAGGCCAGAGGGCTGAAATCAAGGTGTGGCAGGGTGGGGGGACCTCCAGATGTTGGAGGCCCTGGGGAGGACACTGTCTGCGTCTTCCAGCTGCTGTGGCTCCAGGCATCCCTCGTCCCGTGGCCACGTCGCTCCAATCCCTGCCTCTGTCTTCATCTGGCCTCCCCCTCTGTGGCTCTGTCTCAAGTCTCCTCCGCTTTCTCTTATAAGGACCACCTGCCATTGGATTCGGAGCCCCTCCTAAATCCAGGATGATCCCATCTGAAGATCCTTAATGTAATTACATCTCAAAGGCCTTATGGCCAAATTCGATCACGTGCGTAGGTTCCAGGGCACGGACACATCATTCGGGGACTGCTATTCACCCCACTACAGAGGACCTTCTAGAAGAAGCAGATCAGGGCAGAGACCAGTCTCTTGTCCAGGGGGAGGGGGTGGGGCCTTCAGGAAAGTGAGGGGAGGACGGCCGGATCAGCGGTCCAAGGAGGGAAGCGCACAGAGTCCTGGCGGAGAGACAAACAAGGCCTGCTATTCCCCCGGTGGGAAACTTAAACTTGATCCCAGGGCAATGAAGCCCCCCTCCCAGGGGGCTTTTAGCAAAGGGCTGATAAGGAGCTGTAGTCTGGGGAGGGAAACTCTCTTCTAAATTTAGGAGGAGCTTTTCTTTCTTTTTTTTTTTAAGTTATTTGGAGCGAGAGAGGGAGCTGGGGAGGGGCAGAGAGAGGGAGACACAGAATCGGAAGCAGGCTCCAGGCTCCGAGCTGTCAGCACAGAGCCCGACGCGGGGCTCGAACCCACGAACCGTGAGATCATGACCGGAGCCGAAGTCAGATGGTTAACCAACCGGGCCCCCCAGGCTCCCCTCTGAGGTTACGGTTTAAAAGGCTATGACTCGACCCATCCTGACCAAGACAAGCAGAATCCAGGCTCGGACGATTGTCCCCGTTGGAACATGCTTCTGGGTCTGCCTTCAAGGGTCCTCTGGCACATCAAAGAGGCCCGCCAGGTAGAGCGTCATGCGGTCTCCCCCAAGACACCTTCAGTTTTTCTTTGCTCTTATCTTGAACTAGAGGGAAAAAGTGGTAATGGTTCTCACGCTGTCATGGCCCCATGGCCCCATGGCGCCATATTGGAGTTCGAATGCCTGGCATTTATCCCTCTTTCTTTAAAAAAAAAAAAAAAAAGAAAGTTCATTTGAGAGAGAGCGAGAGAGCGCACGTGGGGGGAGGGCAGAGAGAGAGAGAGAGAGAGAGAGATCGAGAATCCCAAGCAGGCTCCACACTCGGTGTGGAGCCCAACGATCTCGTGACTGTGAGATCATGACCCGAGCCGAGATCAAGAGTCGGACACTTACGTGACTGAGCCACCCAGGCACCCCGTCTCTCTTTCGTTGAATGGGAGCCCAGCTGCCAGAATTCCTGCTACACCCTGCCCGGAAGGACCACCTGCTAAGGGGCCCTGTCCCGGCCAACAGGCAGCTGGGGACCCACGTGAGGCCACGCAGCCTCTTCCTGTTGGGCGGGACGTTGGTGCTCACTCCATTCCTGTGGCAGACCCACGGCATGGGCCTGGGTTCAAATCCTGCCTGGCTGTATTTCTGTTCACAAATATTTGGGGACATATCCCTGCCCCACTGGACTCCAGCCTGGCCATATGCCTTGCCCTGGCTACCCCAAAGGGAGGTGAAGTGTCCTCCCTGAGGTCACACAGGCTGTAAGCTGTAGAGCTGGGATCGGAACCCTCCCACCTCACCCCGTGCCGGCTCCCACCACCGGCCCCCCTCCCCATCGGGACGGCTGAGAGCCCCTCCCAAGCCCCTGTTAGAAGGTGGCACCTTGGGGAGGAGACAGGAAACTGAGGCTCGGAGAGGTGAAGGCACCGGCCGCCTCTAACCTGGCTCGGCCCGAGTGCAGAGGTGTCTCCCGTCCCCAGCGGTCACCTCCTCACAGCTGCCCCTTTGGCACCCGTTTCTTGCCTCTCTTCTGCAGCTCACTGAGAAGCGGGGGGCCGGGAAGCAGTGGAGTGACAGTAATGAGGACAGCCCCTCCTGGGCGGGGGAGGGGCCGCAGGAGGCCTGGCCCCAGCTGGGGCACCCCGGGGCTGGGCCCCCAGAGTCCACGTTGATCAGGAGCCCTGGGTGAAGTAGAGAAACAGGAGCCTCCCCCGAGGATCAATCAGCCAGGAGCCGCGAGCTCCGTGCTCCCCGAGGGCCCGGAAACACCAGGGCAACAAGTGACTTGTTTGACTGCGGATCGCCTCTGCCCCACCCCCACCCCCACCCCCACCCCCACTGCCACCGCGACCGTCTTTGAGCGGGAGGCTGCCCCTGCCCTAGCAGATGCCTGGCCGCTAACAGGGTCACACAGGCCTTGGCACGCCCCCCACTGAAAGGTGAGGTCCACGTCCCCTCCCCTTGAACTTGGGGGGGGGGGGGCAGGCTCACGACCGCTGCCCCAGTAGAATCCAATGGATAGGCTGCCACGTGACTTCCGAGGGCCACCCAGCCTCCCCCTGGTCCTCAGGGACGCTCGCTCTGGGGGAAGAAGTCCAGAACGCTGACCCCGCCAGGCCAGGGTGGGGGGGCCACGCTGGGTGCTCACATCCACGCCCCGCCGAGCTCCCGGATGGCCGCCCGTGTCGGCCGCCGGCCACAGGACAGGGGCCACAGGAGAGGGGCCTGTGGCCGGCTAGCACGACCGGCCGGGCGGATCTGACCGCCACCGCGTTGACACCCTGCTGGTGAGAACCGCCCCGCTGAGCCCTTCCGGGATCCCCGGCTCACAAAATCAAGGGCAAAATAAACGGTGGCTGTTTTTCACCGTGCGATTCGGGGGGACCCGGAACAGCTGTCGAATGACCAAGCGAAGGGTTTCAGAGCGCATCGAGGCGGAGACTTGAGTAGCTAGAACCCCATCCCTACCCCCTGCCAGGCCCTGACCGAGGGGGGGATCAGGGAGGCGGGGCTCAGGGCCCTCTGCCGAGACGGGAGCTGCCAGAGGTCGTCCCCGGCAATGTCACTGGCCCCCTGCCAGGCGCTGGTTACAGGGGATAAAGAGACGCAGAGGCAAAGCCTCTCTCTGCCCTCGAGACCTCACGATCCCCTCAGGTGCCCTCTGAAATCCCAGCAAAGGCCAGAGCCGCCACTGTAGATTAAATCCAAGCTCCTTGACACACAAACCCAGCTTCGCCCTTTGCTTCTTGCCCCGGGCACACATCCCCACGGAGCCTCTGTCCCCCGACCCCCTTCACCCACCTCACTGCTCCTCTCCTTCAGGTTTCAGGCGTCACCTCCTCAGGGAAGCCCTCCTTGATGCCTCTGACCAAGCCCAGGGCCCTGGTAACTTGCCCTCCTGGAGCCCGGCTTTTCTTCCAGAGGGGGCCTGTCCTTACCTGTAAGTGTCCCCAGCTCTCTCACCAGAGTTAAAACCCACGTGCCGCGAAGCCGGAGACCTAGTTCGGCTCGCTCCGTTCCGGGTGGGGGAAAAATCTGGGACACGCAGAGCTAACCAGACCTAGCGGTGGGCCTGGCGTCATGAGAGCGGAGCCCCGACGGGGACACCGGCAGAATCCTTCCCGCCCCTTCTGCCTTCCGACCCCTCCCGGCGGGTGGTAGGTATTCCTGGTTTTGCAGATGAGGAAACTGGGGCCCAGAGAGGTTCAGTAACTTGCCTTAAGCCACTGAGCTTTAGGGAGACGGGCAGGCATTCGAATCCCGTCGCGGCTGGGGCAGGGTGGTGGGGGGGGGGGGGGGCGGCGGGCTGCCTTCAGCCCTGCGCCGGTCTTGGGTGCTGCCCTGCCCAGCCCCACACTCAGCTCCTCTGCGCCCGCCGTCTGTGTGTCTGACTTAAACTCCTCCGGCCTGATTCTGAGTCCCCCCCCCCCCCGGGGCTGGCGTCCCGGAAGTACGGTTCTTTGGCTCGAGGACAACCTCCGAAAGGCTGTCGCAGCCCAGCCGAGGAGGGCGCTCTCCGTCAGCCTTTCCTGAAAAGCCAGCGTGGACGGTCCTGGCCACTCGGCAAATGTCACAACCCTGATGCGTCGTCACCCTCTCAAACGCAGGGCCTCTCCGCCGCCCTCCCAGATGCGGCGCCTGGGGCCCTGGGAGACGGAGGTTCGAATCCCAGCTCCCCTTTCTAGCTGGGCGGCCGCAGGTGACCCACTCAGTCTCTCTGAGCCTCAGTTTCCATGAAAGGGACACAAATGGCATCTAGTTCTTCAGGTTGTGGTTAAAAATTAAGCTACTGGGGCGCCTGGGTGGCTCGGTCGGTCGGGCGGCCGACTACAGCCCAGGGCACGATCTCGCGGTCCGTGAGTTCGAGCCCCGCGTCGGGCTCTGTGCCGACGGCTCGGAGCCCGGAGCCTGCTTCGGATTCTGTGTCTCCCTCTCTCTCTCTGCCCCTCCCCCACTCACGCTCTGTCTCTTTTAAAAATAATTAATTAACTAAATTTAAATAAATACATAAATAATTTTTAAAAAATTTTTAAAAATTAAGCTACTGAATGTGAATGTGCCTCTGTCCCCAGTAGCCCCATAAATGCCTCTTAGGTCCAAACAGGACAACTGCCTCCGTTGTTACAGGGAAGGAAGACGCTTCCTAAGACAAATCAGGCAAACTCGTTTCTTTTTGAAAAACAAAAAAACCACATTTATTTCTGTAAACTGTTTGAGGGCAGATGTTCACAGCCCCGATACAGCACAGACTTCCTACCCCCAAATGAAATGAGCAAGGAAAGAAAGAGAAAGAACGGGACGCATGAAGAAACAAGCCAATCTCATCTTCCTTTGAAAACAAAACTGCGTTTGGACGTGTGGTGTGGACCTGGGATGAACACCACTGCCTTTCTGGGGCCACGCGGGCGGGGGTCCGTCCCACCGGCGGCTCGGCGGGGCCCCCCGAAAGCGAGGAATCGGGTTCTGCCCGAATCCCCACTCGGCACCCCGGCCTCCCTCCCTGGCGTCCTCATCACCTTGGGAGCCCCTGAAGCGAACCCTGAGAGATGCCAGGTCACAGCTGGACTCGGACCCGTGTCCCAACTCCACGCTGCGCAGTGGGGTTCCGAGCAAAAGGGTAGGAACGAGCCGCTGCTGGGCAACTGTTAAGGCAAATTTTCTCTCTTCTCTTAGGTCGGAGTCAGGCTTCGATGTGTCACTGCCGGGCATGGGTAGCTTAGGCAACTCTGAATGCAGGGGTGAGGGACCCCCGGAGCACGCTTTGGGGGGGGGTGGTCCGAGCCTGACGCATGGGATGAACGAGGGTGCTCCCAAGACGGCCCCCCGACGGGCGCGGCCCCCAAGCCACACAAGGTGGTGGTGGAGAAGCCAGGCGGGCTACGGTGTAAGAGAATGCCAGGAAAGGGGGGTCACCGCAGGGGGAGCCTCAGATCTGATGATGTGCGTGGCCTTGGGATCAAAATGATTTTTCCTTAGAACGAGAAAGAGCGGGGAAAGGAAGAGGAGATAAAAGAAACATGTTCCGCGAGCTTCGGGAGATAGGGCGCAACCGGGCTTGGGAGGGCAGCGGGGAAGGGGAGGCAGGCGGCAGACAGGGAGGCGCGTGCCTCTCACTGCGTCTCCCATCCCTGGCGGGCTGGTGGGCTGGTGGCTGAGGCCGCGGTCCCCTCCCCCGGGGGGGCAGGCAGATGACTTTGCAAGGGGCAGGGGAAGGGCTGGGGTTACTCCGTCTGGGCGTCGTAATTGGCTCCCCCCGCCTTCTTGAGCTCGCTCTTGATGAAATCTTCCTCCAGCTCCTTCCGATCGCTGATCACAAACTCTTTAGCAAAATTCTGCAAGAAAAGAACAAAATAAAACACAGAGTTCCCGTGAAGAAGGGACAGGATCTACATGCTGCTCAGACGACACACGAGCGAGTCCTGGCACCTAAAACGCTAAGAAATGATCAAAACGACAATCGCGTGGTTGCGTGGTTTGGCGAGAGAAAGAAAAACCGTGACTGGAGATCACAAAACGTGTGACATCAGGGTACGGTGTAGGCCCGAGGCCAAGGACGTGGGGCCAAAGTCAGCCCCGGTTTGAATTCTGGCTCTGCCATTTTCTGGCTGCATGACCTTGGGCAAGTTCCTTCAACTCCCCGGGCCTCAGTTGCCCTGTCTGTGAAAGACCAACCTGTCAGGAGAACAGCAGGAGAGGAGGCTGGAAAGCCCGGCTGGAACACCAGGCTTTCCAGAACAAAAAAGAGACAGGAAGAAAGACAAGCGGTGAGTAGCTTTTGTTCATTTCCATGGTGTGAATATTCCCACAACGGCCGGTTTCAGCCACAGCAAAGAGCTAAATGGGTACGGCCACTGTCCCAGCACCCCCCCCCGCCCCGCCCCCAGAGGACACAGGCTTCAACCATAACATCCCACAGGCCAGGCACACGTGGGGCACTCCGTAAATGCCTGTGGCATGAATGTGTGGAGCGGGTGACCAGGCTTATCCGATAACTCTGAGCCATGAAGAAACAACGAATCAATGGCTGTTGTGGTATGTGGGTCACAAGACTTCGATAAACAAGGAAAATTTCAGGATGGTGTAAGAGACGGTTACCAAGGTACAAGTAACAAGCCTGAAGGTCAGAAAAATCATCCCCATTAAAAAAAAAAAAAAAAAAAAGAAATCCACAAGGAAATTGTGTTAACAATTACCGCCATTATTAAGCACCTACGGGTACCAGACGCAGTCACGCGTTGGCAAACTTAAAAGACTTCAGTGTGACCCAGCCAGTTCACCCCCAGAGCTCTACACGAGGAAATAAAGCACACGGTCCCACAAATACTTGTACATGAATATTCATAGCAGCATCACTCGTAACAGCCCCAAAGTGGAAACCACCCAGACGTCCGCCGACAAATTGCGGTCTATTCACACAATGGAATATTATTCAGCCACAAAAAGGAACGAACGTCATGGATGAGTCTCAAAACCGTCACGCTGAGTGAAAGACACCAGATGTGAAAGATCGCCTCCTCTATGATCCCTTTCATATGAAATGTCCAGAAAAGGCAAATCCACACAGACAGGAAGTAGATTGGCAGTTTCCAAGGACTGGGGGTGGAATGGGGTGACTGGTATTGGGGACGGGGTTTCTTCCGGGGGGATGAAGATGCCTTGGAACTAGACAGGGATTGTGGTTGCACAACACTGTGAAGAAGTACCAACGAACTCTGTTTTAAAACGGTTAGTTTTAGGTTATGTGAATTTCACCTCTATTGGAAAAAAAAAAAAAAAAAGGTCACCATGCCTCCAAGAACAATGACTAAACCAGGGGAACACTCAAGGTTGAGCCTCACAGTATAAAGATAAACCATTTGCCAGGCCAAGGAACTAAGACTACTAACTGGGAGGCGAGAGGGGAAGGTTAATATTTATCAAGCAACTAATATGTGCCAGGTGTAGGCTCACACATTTTCTCACTTAATCCTCCCTCAGTAGATTAGCTGTGTTCCTTTAAGATAAGACCCACGGGTTGGGTTTGGAGAGATTGTGTAGCCCAGAAGGACTAGACGTCCTTCTGACACTCTCTAGTCCCATTCCGTCATCCTGTGCCGTCTGTCCTCACTACAGTGAGGGAACACGAGTTGGGGCAGAAAGGGGAACTGAGAATTAACGTGTTTCTCAACCTGAGCCCAAGCAGCACGGCGGGCGGGGTGGGGGGTGGGGGGGGGGGGGGGTGGGGGGAGAGGCAGAGAGCAGACCCAGGAGGAGGAAGCCAACATCTCGAGAGGCCTCTAGCAGGAAGTCCGAAGTTCCCCTGCCTCATGATAGCTATATATGGCAATCTAAAGAAATACGAACACTCCTGTTTGTGTCTGTTAGCCATTAGAAGATTTAGATTAAGAAAAGTTTGATAAGAGCCTAAGAAATCTACAGTAAAGGTGTAAATGGAGCTATGCATAGTCCAACTTAAGACCACAGGCATATGGCAAACCAAATCACGGCCAAAATGAGGAACGATCCAGAAAAATGGAACCCAGTAAAAACACGACATAACAATAAATGTAAATGAGCAAAATTACCCTCCCCCAACACAGCTATGTCTTAGACTACCAAAACCACCCCCCGAAACCCTACGCTACATACCAGAGACATGATTTAAAAACCAAAAGGCTAGTAAGAACGATGATTATACCGAACAAAAGTACATAGAGGAACAGCCCCATCGGCTCCCACTATGGGAACAGCACCTGCCCTCCAGGGGGCCAAAGGAGAGGGAGGGGGTGGAGCCACATGGAGGGGGCCCCACCAGGCCTCACAGGCCTCCCCCACACAGGATGCTCGTCACCCCCAGAGGCTTCAGAGGGGAGCTGACACTTCCCCTGAGGGTGTGGACTCTACAAAAAGTCCCTGAAGGTCTGAGTCAATCCAAAACCCAACCTGCATCAACCCCCTCCCCCCCCACCTCTGTCCCTTTCCAGCAGTCCTCAGGATAGGCCTTCCACTGGAGAGGGGGGACACCAGCGCCCCTCGGGGGGGGGGGTGGGCTTCATTGTGACATTTCAAAAAGAGGCAGAAACAGCAAAACCATATGCCCATGGGGCAGAAGCTGCAAGAGACAGAGGCATGTCCTCACTAGGAAGGACACAGGGCCCAGAGCAATGCTAACACATAGGGAATTTTTCATTTTCTAGCATCCACGGTGAAAAGAGTAAAAAACAAACAAACAAACAAACAAAAAACAGGTGATACTTTCATAGGATTGTATCTAACTTTATATATCCCAAATACTGCCATTTGAACAGGTTACGGACATACAGAATCACTCATGGGACCTTCTACGTTCTTTTCTCCGTATTAAGTTTCAGGAACCCGGTGCACATGGCCCACCTACGGCCCAAAGCGGTACAGATGTGCCAAACCTCAAGAGCTCAGCAGCCACGTGTGGTTGGTGGCGGGGCAGGTCTAGCTAGAACAGGAAAGAGTCTGAAAGAATAATGTGTTCAGTCAAGGAGAAACATTAATCATAAAATAGCTGAGCTGAGCTGACTGGAGGCCTGGAAATGTTCGTCTTGATCTGGAGCTGAAAAAAAAAAGAAAGAAAAGAAAAAAGAAACCTTAACTCTGACATTCAGCCCCTCCTTTGATTGAAAAGCAGCATGAGACCCAGAGAGGGGAAGCTATTCATCCCCGGGCACACAGCAGCCTGATGGCAGGGGTCCTGGAGGCAGGTCCTGACCCTAGTCTGTCCTGTCCTCTCCCTTCCTCTGCTCCAGACTGCCCGCCCCACGACAGCCTCTGTCATACCCTCAAGGCTGCCAAAGCCACATGTCATAGACTTCAAAGCAAAAAGGTGCCGGTCTGCAGGTAGGGTTACCTATGGTTCTAGAAAGATCTTCTTTGTCACATCTAAGAACACTCTGTCCCTGTCTGATAGCTTCCAGAAAGGGTCACTCCCCCCACTCCACCTCACCTTTTTTTATGTTTTTTCGTTTTTTGCCATGGCAGGACTTTTCCAAGGAAGAGGCCCATCCATCTAAATCTGACTCCAGGATGGCTTAGAAACCAATGACCAAGTTGAGGACACATTTGTCCCTGAGACTTTTCTCAAGTGCATATGTGTTCATATTTCAAAGATGTAAGACAGACATTCTTTCCAGCGGAAGCTTCCAATGGTCTGTTCCAAGGAAGGCAACTCTAGAGGACAGGTTAGGAACCAGGCTCTGTACACAGCCAAGAATCTATTTGCAAAGCTGGTTTTAAAAGCGCTAGGGTGCCTGGGTGGCTCGGTCAGTTAACCGTCTGACTTCGGCTCAGGTCATGGTCTCGCGGTTCGAGGGTTCGACCCTCGCATCGGGCTCTGTGCTGACAGCTGGGAGCCTGGAGCCTGCTTCAGATTCTGTGTCTCCCTCTCTCTCTCCCCCTCCCCTGCTCTCTCTCTCTCTCTCTCTCTCAAAAATAAATAAACATTAAAAAACACTAAAACATTTTGCGATCTTTGGTTTTAAACCATGTCATTTTCAAACAGCTCCCAACTGGCTGGCTTTAAACCCCTGCGTCAATCCTGAAGCATGCTGGGTGCCGCAGGTTTGGACCGAACACAAACAAGGGGCAGTTGTCCATTTGAATCTCCAGCAGCCGGCCCTCCCCAGGGACTTACCCCCCTCCCCCATCCCGAACTACCACTCCCCACCCCCCACTTCCCTGTCCCCCCAAGATTCCATCTCCTGGTCGGGTGGATCCGACGAGGGTGCAAAGGGCTTAGACACTCCATGAGGGTACCCAAGAATCATTAGGTGATAGTTTGGGTGATCCTGGCTGGGTTCACCTTTGTTTGCAAGATTGCCAGGGGACTCTGAGATCCAAAGTTTCCTGAAACACTCGAGTCTGAAGGCATAGGGAGCTGGCTTGTTCCTCTTCTCTCACCCACGATGATTCCTTCACCTCCACCCTTATTTTAGTGGAGGAAAGTCCGGGGAATTCCTGAGAATAACCAAGGCAGTGACTCTGGCATCACCTCACCCTTGGAGAGAGAAGATAGCAAATCCAGCTGCACACCCAAAAGCTGGGGTGGGACACGGGGTTAGCCGTGGGAGGACGGCCTGTCAGGGTAGAAGTGTCAGGTCTCGTACCCAGAACATTAGGACTAAGGTGGGTTGCTAACCCGTGCAGACAATGTGGGTGCAGAGGAGGGTCTGGGAAGAGAAGAGGAACGTGGAGTCTTTAACGGTGAGGTTTGTGATGTCAGCAATGCACGTTCCTACAGAGCAGGGCATGGTAAGAGAGGTGACCTTCATTGTATCCAAAGATAAGGAGAGCTAATGAAACTCACACAACAAACACATGCTTACGAAGCACCTATTGCATAGCAGACATTCTCCCAGGTCCCAGGAAGTCAAAATTCTGGTACCTAGGGCTCTCTCTGAGAGTCTGAGAGCATAAAAGGAGAAGCAGAGGACTCGAAAATGCCCTAAGGGAAGCAGCCAATGGCTCTGGGCCCTGGTTTCTAGCTGCGTGAAAGAAGAGGGCTAGGCAACAGGCTCTTCTGGAACCTTCCCACCAGCCATCCTGGGTTTGCACTTAAGCCATCGGAGCGCGTGGGACAAAATTCCACCTCAGATGCCAGAATCTGATGGGCAATAGGGAAGAAAAAACTGGCACAGAAAAGTCAACTATGGGATTAGAGCCTGGCCTTCAAAAGGAAGGCCCGTCTTCAAAAGGAAGGCCTGGCCTTCAAAAGGAAGGCCCAACGTGCCCGTCCCAAACCCTTGCAGAGACGTGTGGGGAATAGGCTCTCTCCTCCTGTGTGTGTGAGACACAAGACAAGACACACGCTGGCCACAATCATGTATCTTTCCCCCAAGTGGGTGGAGATTAACTAGAAACCAAAGACCTCAGTGTGCTGAAGGAAAGCAGTTGGTACCCTGCCGCCTGAATCTTGCTAGGAGAAAGGACACCCTCCAAGGACCATGTGCCAGATGAAAATGCACGGCATCGAACCCGCTGGGCATTCAGCTGCAACCCCTCCTGGGCCCCCCACGCTTGCCCTCCTACAACCATTCTAAAGAGCTTCAAAGACCCAGCTTCTCAAAATCCTTCCAGCAAAGTGTAATTTACTCAAAAAGAACAGGTTCTTATAACAGCCATGAGTCATCAGAGAAACAAGAAAAAAACAAACACCAAAAGGGTACAGTCTAGTATTCGGCAGGTTCGGGAACAAAGGCACATACGTCACCTGAGCATCTCGTGAATGATGTGACCCTCCTTCGTGGGGGAGAGAAAACAAAGGCCATGAGAGAGGCACGCAGTCAGGTTTCAGGTGGGCACGATTCAGGGAATCGTCCAAAGCAGACGGATGGCAAGGAGGCATGACATCCTAGAACACGCGGTGGGTAGGTCTGGGCCAAAACCTAATAGGGACAGTTGTCCATATGCCTCGAATCCTGACCCCGGCAGGGCCACCCACCTCTTTAAAACTTGGGTGACTGCCTAGGTTCTGACCCCCGCTTTCCTGACCGTGGACACTTACAGAAGCCCAACTCCCCTCTGCCTGATGTCTGACTACGCCTACGTCCAGATCAGGAATGTGGGAAACACACGTCACTCCTCCCGCATCCACGGCAGACATAACCAATCGTGGCACTTTCCTCACGAGTCCGGACTTCGCATCAGAAGCCTCCTTAACCCAGAGCCCCAGCTGTCAACCAACTGGCAAGCACAGTGCAATCCGGGCTGGGGTGTTCAATTTCCGCCCGGTCAAAATCGTGCCCGTCATTTCTTGTTCCCCAGCCACGCCCACTTGGGGGAAGGCTGCCCGGGAAATAATTCAGCAGATTTTTTTTTCCTAATTATAATATATACGCACAGATGTTCGTTGTCCGTAAACACCAGACTGTTTTCACTTTTCGACAAAAGCTGAATAAGTAAACAGCATCGCCGTCAAACCCTTCATACACATCAGGCACTTTGATAGGGTATTTTCTTTAATTTTTGCGACTCCACGCGTCAGCCAGAGATGCTCTCCCGAACTTTCAGAGGAGGAGGCTCAAACTCAGGTTAGGGAAGTAGCCCGATAGAGGTCGCACCTGCCGAGTGCTGGGCTGGGCCTGGGAGCCACGACTCACCCCGTGCTGAGATCCCTGCCGGGAGAGCGTGCCCGTGTCGCACACGGGCACTACGCTGAACACAACAGCACGCAGACGCTAAAATGATGAAAGCACACTTACGAAGCGTTAAGAGGACACAGGTACCTCTGCTATGACTAATCACCTTCGTAAAACACGTTCCATTGGCAAGGGCTCCACAGGAAGCCGCAGGAATCAGACATCTCTGCGTGAGGTGAGGGATCGCGGCTGATCGTTCTTTTGTGTCTTCATTTTGTCTGAGCCACTTTAAAAAAATTTTTTTTAATGTTTATTTATTTTTTAAGAGAGAGATAGAGCGTGGCAGACAGAGAGGGAGACACAGAATCGGAAGCAGGCTCCAGGCTCCGAGCTGTCAGCACAGAGCCCGACGCGGGGCTCGAACTCACGGACCGCGAGATCACGACCTGAGCCGAAGTCGGACGCTTCACCGACTGAGCCACCCAGGCGCCTCTGAACCGTTTTTAACAACCACAAGGCCCTGGGATGCACCACCACGGGGGAGAAACCAGGGTGCCTGGGGCTTGTTCCAGAAGGGAGTCTGAAAGGCAGCATATCCAGGGACAGAAAATGACAAGATAAATACAAAAGTGAGGAGCGGTACAGGGAAGGGACAAGAAACAGGGAGGAAAAATCCAAACGACACACACAAGACGCCAGGAGCAGAGACAGCTTCGGGGCGCCTGGGGGGCTCAGCCGGTGAAGCATCCGACTTCGGCTCAGGTCATGATCTCGGGGTTCCTGAGTTCGAGCCCCGCGTCGGGCTCTGTGCTGACAGCTCGGAGCCTGGAGCCCGCTTCCGATTCTGTGTCTCCCCCCCTCTCTCTGCCCTTCCTCTGCCTGTGCACGCTCTCTCTCTCTCTCTCTCTCTCTCTCTCTCTCTCTTAAATAAGCATTTTTTAAAAAACATCTGAAAAAAAAAAAGAGTACAGGCAGCTCCACAGAACCCCAATGAGAACGTGGGGTACGCGTGTCACACGTGAACAGGAACCGTCTGGACTTGGTGCTCCGGGACCTGCCTGCGTTCTGACCCCGTCCCCACCACGGGGGTTAAACTGCATGCTGGTGACAGCCAAGGGGATTGCTGCGCGGGGCGCTAGGAGGCCAGCTGCTGGAGGGTGACCAGGCAGGGGCCGTGCCACCACGGGCTGGCGGAGGGCGGGGACCCGTCCGGGGCTTAGCGAGGGGCACCCAGGCCCCAGCCCGGCGGGCAGCGCTCTTTGCTTGTGACGGCGGCTTCCATTTTTGCGCCAGGCTCCAGGTGTGGGACAGCTTCCTCCCTTCCCGACTGGAGCTTGCACCTTCTTAGCAGCAGGAGCCCAGAGGGGGCCGCGGGGCTCCCCACCCTGAAGGCGGCCTCTGACCCCCGCCATCTGCTTCTCTGCCTCAACGCTCGCCTTGGCTCCTCCCTCCGAGCCTCAGCTTCCCCATCTGTATGTTGGGTGTAATAACCTCACCCGGCCCCCTCCGCGATACCCACCCACCCCCCTTCACGGGCTGCCGGGGCGTTGGATTTCCGATCAGGTCGTTTGGGTCTCAGACATAGGCCACAGGCCACAGAAAGCCCCTTTGCCCGAGCCCAGGCCCAGGTGAAACGCACGGGGCCCAGAAGGCCCTCTCCGGCTCCGAGAATAAAGGGCCTTTCCATAAACCCCGAGCGTGAAGAAGCGTACACATTTCCCGGTGAAAACGAACAGCCGAAATCCTCTGGAGGGCCACGAAGCAGCCAGAGCCGGTCCCCCGAGTGCTGGGCGGCACCGAGGCTCTGAAGGCAGAGCGGGGACCCCACGAATCTCGTCCCACGGAGGAGCGCGGCTTTCTCCCGGGCGACCCAGCCAGCTTCGCTATTGCAACGAAAGCAGAGCCTCTGGAAACTCCAGCCCCGCCGCCAAAGCCCTCCCTGAGGGTAACTGGCTTCCACAATTTAATCCGATCCTGACACTGGTTATGGAACATGTAGGAATGTTCTTCTGTCCTAGGGATACGCAGAGTAAGACACAGTCCGAAGCCAGCCCGTGTGAACAGATGTGTGTCTTTACTTTTTCGCACCCGTTTTGGTGCGTTTCCAGGTACGAGGACTGTTCTGTAATAAAGCAGGCCTGGTCCCTGCCCTCGAGATTCCTTTCGAGGGTCCTTTAATTATACTTAAATGGGACCCATGAAATTCATGGGATCATAGCAGAAACACGTGAAGGAGAAATTCTGCCTGAGGCTGGTAGGAGAATGGAGTAAAGAATGAGGGTTTTGAAGGACGAATAGAAGTTCACCAGTCACCAAAACAGAAAACTTTTTTTACATCCTTTGCATTTCCGGATCCTTTGCAACAGCTCTGTGGGCATTTGCGTTCTCTTTTTCATAACACCTTTTTCACAGGTTCTAAAGATAAAGTTACTTGCCCGAGGTCCTAAAGCAAAGAGTTATGGAGCTAGAGTATCACCTTGGGTCTCCCTCCCCCTTCAGCCCATGACCTTTTCCGTTGGACACAGCAACATTTTTATTTATGTATTTATTTTTTAAACATGTTTATCTTGAGAGAGAGAGACAGCGTGAGTGGGAAAGGGTCAGAGAGAGGGAGACGCAGAATCCCAAGCAGGCTCCAGGCTCCGAGCCGTCGGCACAGAGCCCGACGCGGGGCTCGAACCCACGAACCGTGAGTTCATGACCTGAGCCGAAGTCGGCCGCTCCACCGACCGAGCCACCCAGGCGCAATTTGCGGAGTCATGATATTCCATTTCCAGAATTTTTTTTAAGGCTCTACCATCAAGAAGATGAAGTATGTCTGAAAATAAATCTAAGAGGTTTATTGCCTGCACAACTTCTCAGAGCGTTTAATGTGCCATGTGATCCTGCAAAGGTAGGGCTTCCGACCCGCACGTGGCCTCAGAACATTTCCTTGGGGCTGAGGACTTTGGAAACGTGCAGGAGGGCAAGGTGCCAGCGTCGGGGCTCCGGGGCCGGGCGGTCTGGGCGCTGGACGGAGTGCCACTGCGTCCAGGCGCTGGGAGCCTGAGCAAATTACTCAGCCTCCTTGGGCCCCAGGCCCCTTATCTGTAAAATGGGGACAGTGATAGAAGTGGCCTGTCCGGCAAAGAATACACGATTGCGATATGGGACTTTTCCCTCCTGTCTGAGTGTTAGGTATATCTGGGGGGTGGGAAGGGGTCCAGAATTTAAGCCGACCCCGCTCCCGGGGCTCAGGAGCCATCAGAGTACACATTAAGCTGATGGTTGCAGAGTCCCTGAAATGTCGGTCCTTCCTGCCTCCCCTGCCCCTTGGGGGAAACAACACCGCTCTCCTCTGCCCAGGCTGAGAGCGGAGACGCGCCCTCTGGCTGTTCCCACTCCGGAACGTTCAGAGGACATCAAAAAATAAATAAAAGGATCACGTGAATAGAGACATTCTGCAAGGCAAGCACGACACATCAGTGACAGAGTCTGATCCCAGTCAAGACAGCCTGGCCCAGCACGGACAGCGGGCCCCGGACAATGGTGGCTGCATTGTCCCCGTAATCCCCCACAGGCGCCAGAACAACGGGCGCTCCTGTGCGGCAGACGACAGCCGCGGCGAGGCAGCCACGCGTGCTGTCCCCTCCGCGCAGCCCCCGGACTCAAGCCCGGGCGTCGCTACTGTCCGGCCCGACCCACCCGGAAGCTCGTCTTAGCCACGCAGGCGCCCCAGCGCCAGGACATTCCGGCGTCGTTGATGGCGGAGACCGTGGTCCGAGAGGCAGATACCACTTTACTCCCGTTCTTGGACTTCAGGGGACCGGGAGGCCCAGAGAAAGCAAGCAATGTGCCCAAGGCCGCCCAGAGCTGAAATCTGAACCCACAGCGCCTCGCTCAAAAAGCTCCGCCCATTCGCCGGACAAAGCGAAATGAGGTTCCTGTAAAGGTATGATGCCATCGACCAAGTAGCACTTTTTTAAAATGAAAACACTAAAAAAAACAAAAATAAAAATAAAAAAATAAATAAAATAAAATGAAAACACTTCGGGATACGTCCAAGCAGAATATGACCCAGCAAATCAACCCACTCAACCCTTCGTTTTATCAGTGGGGAAGTTGTGGCCCGGGAAGGGAGACAGGCTTGCCTGTGGCCAGGCAGGCAGCATAAGGACCCACCTTTCTCGATTCTGGTGCCTCGGTGTCAGTTTACACGGCCTGCGTTTCGCGCAAAGTGCAAGGCCATGGGGATATTACTTTCATTGCAATAAAAGCCAAGGGTGTACCGAAAATCTTAAGTCCTAGAGTCAATACGCTCAGTCTTCCCCTGGAAATCATGGCAAGAGGCAGTTGGGGAAGTAACACCGTCCACAAGACGCAGAATCCAGAGTGTCCCGTCTGGAAGGCCCCTCAGCATCTCAGTCTGAGTCTCTATTAGACAGAGGGGACGCTGGTACCCGCACCAGGATTGGCACGATTTTAGCAGCTGTCGAAAGACACCATTAGGCCAGCATAACTGACCCTTTGGGACTTACATGGCTGTATTTGCAACTGTAGGATAAGCGCGAGGTATCGCAATAGCTTCAGATACTAAACCCTTTTAAATGCAAGAGTGGAACACACAAAGGATAACGGTCAAGATGCAACATGGCACCTGCAGGCCAAGATGGCGTCCCAGCTCCCCCACCCAAGTGACGTTCATCGGCATCCCTTTAACACGAAGCCCCGCCTCCCTGCCCATAGGATGTGCATGTGACCTGAGTTGAGCCAATCAGGGTCCTTTATAAGGGAATGATTGACACCGAAGGCTCTATCTTCCCTTGGGATCAACACCCAGAAGAACCACCAGAGCCTGGACCACTTCTGCTGTACAGAGGCCGCCGAAGCTAAACTCAAGAGAAAAGACAGATGAGGGGAAGCTATTGCTTGAGCCCAGAACCCAGCCACACCTAAAGCCCAGTAACCCTGCACTTCCCAGTTTAGAGAGTCAGCAATTCCCTTTTTCGCTTTCACGTCTTTGAGCTCGCCAACCAATGGATGATGGCCAAGAGTCCCAAGTGAAACTCCCCACCAAAGAATTCTATTTCCCCAAATCACCCTCGGTCACTGGCTCACTGAGCCAAACTGGGATGAGCACTAGACCCAAAAGGAACTCTCCCGGAGCTCTGCTCACGGAGACGGAGATTCCCTTGGAGGTGATGGAAAAGTTCTGGAACTAGACAGGGGTGATGGCTGCTCAACGCTGGAAATGTGCTTCCAGGCCACTGAATCATAGGCTTTAAAATGGGTAAAATGAGGGGCGCCTGGGTGGCTCAGTCGGTTAAGCGGCCGACTTCGGCTCAGGTCATGATTTCGTGGTCCGTGAGTTCGAGCCCCACGTCAGGCTCTGTGCTGACAGCTCAGAGAGCCTGGAGCCTGTTTCAGACTCTGTGTCTCCCTCTCTCTGACCCTCCCCCGTTCATGCTCTGTCTCTCTCTGTCTCAAAAATACATAAACGTTAAAAAAAAATTTTTTTTAATAAAATAAAATGGGTAAAATGAGGGGTGCCTGGGTGGCTCAGTCGGTTGAGCGTCTGACTTCCGCTCAGGTCATGGTCTCACAGCCCGTGAGTTCGAGCCCCGTGTCGGGCTCTGTGCTGACAGCTCGGAGCCCGGAGCCTGCTTCGGATTCTGTGTCCCCCTCTCTCTCTGCCTCTCCCCTACTCGTGTTCTGTCTGTCTCTCAAAAGTGAATACACATTAAAAAATAAATAGATTTCTTTAAAAAAAAAATAAACTAAAATGGGCAAAATGAGCAATTTGATGTTATTGAATTTTTACCCCAATTATTTTAAGTGGAAAGGAACACGGAGCCCTGCGAGATTCAGAAGATTGCCCCACTGGACGTCACCCAGGCAAGGCGCTCTCTCCCGGGCCGCCGAGGGGAGAGGAATAAGCGTGCAAGGAGGAATTCGGCGGGAGACCTTTGGCCACGGAACAGGCTGCCGCCATAAAGGAGACCCCTGATGGCCGGTTGACCATTAAAACGGCCCTGGTTTGAGCAGGTGGCTTTCCAAAGCGAGGGTCCATGCCGGACAGGGTGCAGCCAGTGATGTTAACCAGTAATGCGGATCAGAATGTGAAATCAACGACATGCATTAAGCACATACTATGTCCCAGACACGGTGCTAACCCGTTTCTAGAAGGTAATCTGACACCTCGCACCTTTTTGAAATGATTTTCGTGTCTATTAAGTCTGGAACCCCGCCTCCTGAACATGTACCCTAAAGACATAAGTCAGCGGGGGAGGCAGAGGAGCCGTGTGTATGAAAAGGGTGGTTGGAACGTTATCTGTGAAAATAAAAACTGGAAGCAACTCGATGGGCCAACACCAGGGGAACATTTGGCCCATGACGATGCACTTGGCAAAGGAACACTCAGCCACCAGAAAAACGCGCATCCCGGAGCCGGCAGCCACATCATTTAGGAGATGCCCCCTCGCGTGCGATTTGCAGGCTGTGACCGCGGGGATGCGCAGAGCTCGGTGGGAAAAAACGGGCCACGATCATGCAACGGAAGGACTTCTTTTTCTCTTTCCTAATAGAATTTGCTAAATCAACGTTTTCCGCGAGGGATGATTTTAGATTCACAGAAAAGCTGCAGGAGATAGTACGAGAGCTCCCACACACCCCACACTCTGTTTTCATGAGGCTTACGGTCTTCCGTTGCTGCGGTACGTTTCTCGCAACTGAGAAGCCCACACTGACGCGTTACCATTAACGAAACCCCTGACCCCGTTCTGATGCCACTGGCTTTTCCGTGCCAGGATCTGATCCACGATACCGCGTTCCGTGCGGCCTGTTTTTGTGCGTGTTGCTGGTTTGGGTTTTTACAACGCAGTGGCTTTTCACACATTCGTGGATACGTGCAAGCATCACGCCAGTCAGTTCAAGGATATTTTCATCCCCTCCGAAGGAAAGCCCATACCCGTCCGTCTGCCATCATGTCCCGATCGTGGGCTTTGAGAAACCCTTTTGCGAGACGGAGAACACTCCAGGAAGGAGAGAGCACTCCTTCGCCTCCCTTCCCCTAGATTCTCTTTCTGGAATTCAGATTTTCTCTTCTCAGTGTGACCCCAAGACTTAGCCCCAAACGAACCACCTCGGAAGCTTCCGGCAGTACTGATCTGTGATATGTCCGCTTGGAAACAGAAACCCTCTAAGGGAAGTGTCAAGAGCTCAGAGACAAAACCAAGGGTATTCCCACCTCCCCCTCTTCCTGCTGATCTAGCAAGGACTGGGGGATAAGTGTTATTGAGTACCTACTGTATGCCAGGCACCGTTCAGGGAGGCCATGCATGAAGGTGCCCATTGGGTCGTCAAGGCCACCACTGGGAGCCAACCGTGATCACCCGCGATCCAAGCAGGTAGAGGTCCCCATTTTGGTCGTCCTTCCAGCCCCCTTCTTCATCCTTCCAGCTCCCTTCCTCATGAACCGCCTGCCCCACCTCAAAGGTGGGCCCCCAGCTGCCATGTTTCCATGACGTGGTGGTCAAGTCCTGAGCCCGCACCCTGCATACAACTGCGGTGACATTTCGCCGGTGGCTCTGGCGGCACAGAGATGTGGCCCAGCCTGCTTTCAGTCACAGGCGCCAACCCCGGCCTGCTCTGTCCCTGGGGACGGGGACCCTGAGTGGGGCGTGACCCGCCCAGCCTCGGAAAGAGCACAAAGCCAATTACCTGCACCACCTCCTTCACCAGGGTCTTGTCCGTGCCCGTTTTGGCTCGCTGCAGCCCGCTGACGTTCTCACCAATCCACGTGATGAGGGCAAACTTGGACCTCTTGCTCATGGCATCCCCGGTGGTGAAACGCACAAAGGCGAACAATCGGACGTCATCTGCCGGGACAGCAAGGAGAGGGCACGGGGCTCAGTTAAAACGTCCCAAGACGGTGTTCCCGGGGAGCAGCCACGAGCCGGAAGGCACCCAGGGCAACGTGGCAGGCGCTCAACACGGACCTCGGCCAACATTCCCTCATTTAAAAAAAAATGTTTATTTATTTTGAGAGAGAGAGAGAGAGAGAGAGAGAGAGGAGAGGGCACGAGCAGGGGAGGGGCAGAGAGGGAGAGAATCCCAAGCAGGTTCAGCATTGTCAGCACGGAGCCCGATGCGGGGCTCGATCTCACGGATCGGGAGATCATGACCAGAACTGAAACCAAGGGTCCGATGCTTAACCGACTGGGCCACCGGGCGCCCCCGACATTCCCTCGTTTAATCCAGCATTGCCACCACAGCCTCCGAGGCCCAATTCACAGCTGGGAAACGGGGGTTCAGAAGGAACACGTGACGCTCCCACGGCCACATGGGCAGTTCGAGGCCATGCTGGGATCTGAACCCAGGCCTCTGTGGCCACGACCCCTGCAACCTCCACCCCCCACCCCCCCGCCCATCCCTCACGCGCGCAGGGAAGGGCTCAAATTCTGGATCTTATGTAGGGAGACCTTCCTCAAGTCTTCTGAGCCCCGGAGGCCCTGCTCGGAATAGGAACTGAGCTGCGGGGTGGGAGTTGGGGGTGATCGCGTGACCCCGATCTTGCTGTGGGATATGGCTCCAGGACCGCGGGCCACGTCTAGCTCACGGCTGGAACTCGCTCTTTACGGTGGGGACCGTCCTGAGCAGAATCCCTGGCCTCCACTCGCTAGATGCAGGATCACCCCTCCGCCCCAGGGACAACAACCGTCCTCTGGGGGGCGGAACCGCCCCTGGCTGACGATGACCTTCTAGACAGTCGGGGTCCCCATTTGATGAAGCCCCTCTTTGTGTTTTCCACCGAAATTCTGTGTTTTTCACTGAGGAAATCATAGACCCTTACTCAGCTGGGTTCCCAAACGGTTCATATTTTAATCGCGATGATGGCGGAGAGCTCATCTCAATCCCTGGCTGGAGACGCCCGCATGGGACTGTTCTGGGCGGGGGGCTCCTCTCCTACTAGCTGCTCGATCAGCTTTTCCATCCATGCAGGGCTTTTGGCTGCCGGCTGTAGGATTCCTCAGGTTCCCAACGACAGCGGGGAGCTGTGCTTCTGACATGTCCGTGTGTATCTGAATCGCTCGGGGATCCTGCTAATGTGCAGATTCCGAGGCCTCGGGTCTCGGATGGGGCCCCGGGGCCTGCGTTTCTAAGTGGCTCCCCGGTGACACAAACGCTGCCGGCCAAAGGACCACATTTGAGGCCTTTTTTTATTTTCCTGTATTTTTCTGAAAACCCAAGGCATCTTCCTTCCTAGACTTTCCAGGTGCTTCTGTGCTGAATCCCACACAGCGTATATAGGTTTAGGCACCAAGGCCACATGCCCTCTGGGTGTAAAGGCGACAGTCTGGGGCTGATTAAGTTCTCTGCCTCGTTAGGACCTCAAAGCCTGAGCACAAGTTGGCCAAGAAGCTGTCTGGAGGGGCAACCACCTGTCACAAGGGAACCAAGGAACACGGTCCTCTGCAGGCCACGGACTCCTGACCCAGACACTAGAGGCCAAGCCAGGAGCCTCCACGGCACCGATTTCTTAAAGGACACGGAACCACCAGTCACGGTTCTGAAACACGTTCATGCTTCACCGTCTCATTTGGTCTTTGTTAAGTTTTATTTCTTGTTTTTTTTTGTTTTTTTGTTTTTCTTTTTGAGAGAGAGAGAGAGAGAGTGCAAGCAGGGGAGGGGGAAAGAGAGAGAGAGAGAATCCCAAGCAGGTTCCACGCTCAGCACTGAGCCCGATGCCGGGCTCGATCCCACAGCCCTGGGATCGTGACCTGAGCCGAAACCAAGAGTCGGACGCTCAACCCACGGAGTCACCCAGGCGCCCCTCATTTGGTCTTTATAATGAGGCCGTGAGGCGGGCAGTGGGGGAGGAGGGGACGTCAGCGTCTTCTTCATCAACATGCACTCCACCCTGTGACAGATGAGGCTCAGAGGTCATGCGATGTGCCCAAGGTAACGCATCCTGGCCAAGGGGGCTGCAGGCCGAGGCCTGGGTGGCTTGGGCGTGCCTGCCCAGCCCCCTTCCTTTGGGGAACTGCCCCCACCGGCCACGGGAGTCTGGCGGACACCCACTGGAGGACCCGCCCACGGGGGTCCAGGGGGACAGAGAAGGACAGTCTCAGGGACACCGCATGGTCAGATCGACAGGGCTTGGTGACAGACTGGCCACGGGAGGAAAGGAAGGAGTCCAGGGGCTCCCACGTGGGGGTGAGACCTCTATCTCGTACCCTCACGGACCCTGACTTAATCCCCAAACACTGAGCCTCCGCTCCCTCCTCCGTAAAACGCGGTGAGTTTTTTGTTTTGGGTACTGCCTGCCCCCGCCCCCCCTTTTTATTTTTAAGAAAAAAAAGAAAAAGCCACAGTGAAAGATAAAAGTCACCACGTCAACTATTTTAAAGCGTACGTTCAGTGGCATTTAGTACGTTCACAGTGTTGTGCAATCATAGCCCCTACCTTGTTCCAGAACACATGCCTCTTCCCCAAAAGGAAACCCTTTCGCCCACGACAGTCGCTCCCCGGCCCCCGTCCGCCCGGCCCTAAGCAACACCAAGCCGCTTTCTGTCTCCGGATCTGCTTGTTCGGGGCATTTCACGTAGATGGAATCACACCGCCCGCGGCCTCTGGGGCCCGGCTTCTCTCCCTCAGCAAGTTCAGCCCCCGCGGTGGCCCGATGGGTCCCTTCCACGGCCAAGGTCTGCTCCTCCCACATCCAGCTGCTGAGCCACGTGTGGGATCCTTCCAAACAGGGGACCACATCACTAGTCGCCCACGGGGATTAAATACCACGGGGGCCCGCCCGGCCCGCCACAGCGGAAGCCTCTCCCTGAAGCTGTGGCCACAGGACGGAGTGCGGGACCGAGGCGGCGGGTCTGAGGACCCGAGTGGACGCAGCCACGTGGGATGTCTGGGTTCCCGTGGCTCCAGCTGGATCCCCACCCCCCCGTCGCCGGCCAGAGCCTCCACGTGGGAAAGTTGCCTGTCCCAAGTGCCAGCCCGGGGCCTGGCGTGAGACAGGCCCACGAGCAGTCAGTCACCAAGGGCGTGGGGAGCCCGGCCTTTGCGGACCTTCCAGAAGCGCAGGCCAATGTCATTTACATCATCGTGGCAGCGGGGGACTGTTTGCCCGGGTGGCCCCTGGGCGCTGGCTTATCTGACACCGGTCTGGCCAACAAGACTGCTGACGTCTTTGAAAATGCGAGAGTCCCGTTACGCCTGCAAATGTTTGCTGCTCCCGATCGGGCGTGACACCGGGAAGTCAGCTGAGCCTGCGCGGGGAAAACGCGGTTGGTCGGGGCGACGTTTTCGCAGCTGCCCACGCAGACGCGAAGCCTCTCTCCCCCTGCTCTAAGCCCATCTTGACCGCAGACTGGTTTGTGCAGGGGGAGGCGGTCGTTCGTAGTCTGGGCCAGGCCACCTCCTCTCCTCCAGACACACGGGGCCGACCTGAGACACACACACACACACACACACACACACACACACACGCACGCGGCCACAGCACCGCAGGGGCGTGGAAAACGCCACACCCCTCACTTCTGTCCCGCTGGCACCCGCTCACACACAGGAAAACGTGGGTGCATCCACAGAAAGGCAGCGCTAAGCCTCATTGTAAATGTGTGTGGTGTGTGTGTGGGGGCACACGTGTGTGGACCAAGAAGGACACTGGCCGGGAGAACGTTACTACTCGACGTTGCCGTTCCTCTCATGGTGCCAGCCGGTCCCCAGGGGGCCAGGGGCACACCTCTGGGGCCTGAGCCTGGGGAGCCGAGGGCAAGCCCAGGGCGGGAAGCCGGGCCCAGACACTCCCACAGCACGCGGACCCCCGCGCTCCCTCTCCCAGAGGCCTCAGCCCAGCCGTCTACACCGGCCGCTCACGTTCAGCCTTCTGCTCCCCGGCCCGGCACCCAGGCGAAGAGTCCAAGTTCCGGAATCCAACAGAAGCTCCCCCGACTTCGTACCAGTTCTGTGACCTGGACCAGACGCACGAATGCCCCTAAGCCTCAGTTTCCGCACGCGCACAGTCATGAAGCGGCTGAGGGGGCTGCAGGAAACAGAGGGCGTGTGACGGGCGCGGCTCGTGGGGAGACCGCTCTTTTTCTATCCCTACCTTTCCAGTTCCAACGGGCATTTCCGGAGGGCCTACTATGTGCCAGGCACAGTGCTAAGCACGGGGGGCGCAGATAAGACGAACGAGGGTCCTGAGGATAACAGGAGCCGTCTGCTGGGCACCGACGACGGGCCGGGTACCGTCCTAAGCTTACGCGTCTTGGCACATCGCTTCGTGCCGAGCTCTCTGTGAGGTCGCCTCTGCTCCCAGGCCCGTTTTACAGCTGAAGACACTGAGGCTCAGAGAGCTAAAGTGGTAAGAAGCCAGACAACGCTGGCCCTGCCCGTGGGAGCACTGGTTAAGCGGAGGACGGTTCTCGGAGCGGGGGCCCCCGGACCAGTCCAGTCAGCAACCCCCCCACCCTGCCCCTCCAGGAAACCATGAGCACGTGGTTGCCCGGGTCCACCCCAGACCTACTGACTCACAAGCTCTGGGAATGGGGAGTGGCAGCCGAGCCCCTGGGGGATCTGGGTGCTTCCAAAGCTTGAGAACCACTGACCTAGGGAGGGTGGGGGAGGGGAGGAGCATTCGTGCCAGCGCTGGTGGGAAAGGCGTGGCAGGAGGTTTCAAGGGCAGAAAAGCTTCAGTGCCCCGAGCCCAGCCCACCCCCTCCCTTCCCACCCACACTTCTCTGGTTTTGAGGAAGTGATCGTCAAAAGGAGCTTCCTGTATGGCCTGGCTTCGCATCATCATAATTTACAGACTGATTGTGCATCAGGCATCATTCCCAATTTGGGGCTGTGAACACCCACTCCTTCTCACCCAGCGAGAACCTTGGCCATGAAAAGACGGCCCTTGCATGGTGTGAATAAACCCCACACTCAAAAGAACTTAACCTTCTGGGTGGCCTACAGAGCCTCACAGTGTGAAAGAGATCCCACCAGCCCTAAGGTCCCACCAGCTCAGGGCAGAGCAACACCGGGCAGGGTCCACCCGGTTCCATGTTCCAGTTCTCTCTTCAAGGTCTTTGCTTTCATGTACTTAGCAAGTTAATACACAACGTGAGGCTGCCATTGCCAAGTTCGTGGGCACGGCCTGGTGCAGAGTAAGCGCCCAGAAATGCCGCTGTCGTCACCTTGGGCTCTCTCCTCCATGCCCCTCGTTGCCTTGGGCTCTCCCCTCTCACCCCCTTCTGGGCCTTGCATTTCCCTCCTTTCTCTCCCATATGACCATGTTCACCCCTCACCACCTGCCCCTGTATTTCCTTCTCTCATGCTCTCTGTCTGGGGCTGGACTGGCAGGAAGGATTCAGGAGCGAGAGTAGACATGGCAAGAGGACAGGGGGCGTGATGCTAAGCACTTAGGACAGCGTGGCTGTGGAAGGAAACACAACGAGAGGAGATGACCACACAGGGCACAGGAACAGAGGGAGGAAGGAAGGAGGAGTCAGACTTTGCTGGCATCGCCACGGCCACCAGGATGAACCATTCCGTATTTTCCCAAAAACTGTGAATGGCACAGAATCTCCACCAAGCTCTCAGGGACTCTCCTGCCCTCTCCCCACTGATTTGAAATCCCCCCCCCCTTCGGCTCAGGTAATCCTGAGAGGCAGATTCTGACCACCCCACCCAGCATTCTCAGCAGGGGGACCCCAACACGGGGTCCACACTGACCAAGGGCCCCCACCTTCTCCCAAAAGGGACCCTAGTCTTCCCCTCTGCCTCTCCTTGAAGCCAGCCCTGGCTGGAAAGGGACAGAACCCAGAGGAGACTGAGGATCGTTTGCAAATGTTTTGAACAATTCTTTTCCATTTCACACAAAACACAAAACGGACAATCATGAGAAGTACGAATAAGCCAACGATAAGGGTCTCACCACCTATGTAACCCCCTAAGTAGACACTCTGTGCCCGGTTTATCTATTTAGCTACTTTCACATCTGTCCACTCGGTGTTATCTCCCACGGCACGAGGCACTTCGTGGGCACTAATACACATCTGCTGGCCAGCAGAGGGACAGAGAGAGCACACGCATCATTTCGTAACCTCCATCCAACAGTGAACTCGCTCTCAAGAGCGAGTCAAAAGAAAAGGGAAGGAGAAGCGGGGAGGAAATTGCCCCAGAGCGCGACATGATTGCAGCTTGCTCTAAAGCTGACCTTACCTTATATAGACTCCCTAAGAAGTTATGCAAACAAGGTTCATGTAAGGAAGAAAACAACCCACACACCAAAAAGCTGAGCTGTCAGCTTCCACCAAGAGAGCTCCCTGGAGTGGGTGCGGGAGGAAATGGGAAAGAATTCGAACATCCTGCTGCCTGGGGCCGGGGGACAGCTGGACAGGGACGACAGCAGCCCTCCCTTCCACGGGGCTGCTCACAGGGGTGGGGGGTGGGGGGGCAGGCATAGTGGGGGGAGGGGAGCCCAGGCAGTAACGGACGAGGACTTGGGAGGTGGAGAACGTCCTCTCTAGGAGTCAGAGGACAGGGGGCTTGGTGGCTGCCCCAGGGGAGGGGACTGAGGCCTGAGGCTGATAGGAACGAGTTCCTCCCTTGACAGGAGAGACCTGTCATTACTGAAAAGCCCCATGTGACTCACACTCTCTTTTTCAAGGTGGTTCTTAACTGTTTGCCCTGATTGGTTAAACACACAACAAAAAACCCTCCTGTCCCACTCAAAAAATTTGGGGGAAATACTAAGCACAAAAAAAAAAAAAAAGAAGAAAGAAAGAAAGAGAGAAAGAAAGCCCATTACCTTAGGAATAAGGCCCCTGTTCGCATCTTGGTTCATTCGTCACAGAGCAGGCATGGAGACTGGATTTGATTACGTGCTCTGTGCTGTGGGTCCGTATATAGAGGGTCCACACCTGCCGTCTGAGATCTGCTCCCCCATTCGTCAAAGGGAGGCTTTTTAAAAACTGTTTTTTGATGTGTATTTTTGAGATAGAGACAGCGTATAAGCAGGGGAGGGGCAGAGACAGCGAAGGGGACACAGGATCTGCAGCAGGCTCCAGGCTCTGAGCTGTCAACACGAGAGCCTGATGCGGGGCTCGAACCCACGAACCGCGAGATCCTGACCTGAGCCGAAGTCGGACGCTCCACCCACGGAGCCCCCCAGGCGCCCCTCAAGGCGGTAGACTTCTCCAGGGATTCCTGACTCACTGCTGTTCCATTACACGCGAGTGACCCAGCTTTCCCACTCTGGCAGAAAACAGGAGAAAATGGAGTACACGACAGCCAGAGGGAAGGCAAGGTGATTACTTCGGTAGAACCCTCCGGGAGCGGGCTGATCTGGATACCCAAATTGTCAGGGTAGCTGAAGGTTCTCCCCAGATGACAAGGCACCGGAACTTTCTTGCTGTCTTTTTTTTTTTTTGATGGTTAGTTTTACTTCCTTAAATGGAAGTCAGCATGCTAAACCCGACGGGACCTTCTGACTTTGAGAACAGAGGCCACAACCAGGTCCCGGAGGCAGAACCCACTCCTACAGCACCTGCAGCGAGACACCGTGGGGACGCTGAAGTGTCTGACTGTCCCAGCACCACAGTCCCCTGTCGTGCCCCGCTCTGCATTCTTGCATCTGTTTTTGCTGTCGGTCGTCGTGGACACGTATTAACAATCTGTGAAGAGGGACTTTGCTCAAGAAGACACAGTCCCTCGGGCGCCTGGGGGGGCGGGCTCAGTCGGGTGGGCGTCCGACTTCGGCTCAGCTCATGATCTCACGGTTCGTGAGGTCGACCCCCGCGTCGGGCTCTGCGCTGACGGCTCGGAGCCCGGAGCCTGCTGTGGATCCTGTGTCTCCCTCTCTCTCTGCCCCTCCCCTGTTCACGCTCTGTCTCTCTCTGTCTCAAAAAGAAATAAACATTAAAGAAAAAATTTTTTTGAAAAAAGAAGGAGACACCATCCCTGCCCTCAAAGGACGTACACTCTAGCCCGGCAAACAAAAACAGAGCGTGTGACACAGAGCAGTTAATGCCACAGCAACAAGTTTCCACAGGGCGGATGGGAACGTCAAAGAAAGCAGGAAATTCATTCTGCCTGGGGAGTGGCGATCAGGGCGAGCTTCCAAGAGGAAGTGACGTTTCAACTGGGTCTCGGGGAGCCAAGCAAATCCTAGACCCCAGCAGCCTGAGGGAGCCAGGAGCCCCAGGCTTGCGTCCCAGCTCTGCCTCTTTCCACGGGGTGACTGCGGCCCAGTGGCTTCTCACTCCGATCCCCAGCTCTCCGGGCTGCGGCGTGTGGCTCTTTCAACTCCGGCGCCCCTGGGTGCCGGGCACAGAACTCACAAAACGTTTGCACCCCCACCGATCCCCACGGCTGGTAACCTTCCAGCCCTCAAGTTCGCCCACACGTTCACAGCTGACTCATTTCACTTTTACCGACTCGCTAATTTATTAACCCCTATGAATACCCGAGACGGACCCCCTACTTTTCTTTAAATGCTCATTTCTGATACCAGGGCTGACGGCAATGAGATACACACGCCCTGGGCACCAGCTCCGTCCTGGGCGTGGGCTCGGGAAGACGAGAACACAGCCACGGGACCTATGTCCCTGGATATCAATCCTCCCCAGAATGGAGAGCGAAAGCCTCAGAAGCGAGACTTGGCACAGAGCCAGCGGTGAAAAAACGCTAAGACGGTGGTGACAAGAGGTCAACTATCACGGAGCCGATGGAAATGGCGAGGAGAATGGAAATCCAGGACATCAAGTGCACACGGCACGTGCAGGGGTGGCGGGGCGGGGGGGGGGGGGGGGGGGGCAGCGCTGGGGGCATCCGAGGGGCCCACGGGGGTGGAGGGTCGCTGTGGGGACGGGCAGGTCTGCAACAGACGGAACAGTGACAAGAGCGAAACATGCTGAGCAGGGGATTCTCCACAAGAAGGACCGAGGCAAACTTCCAGAAGGCTGTAGAACAAAGGCATAGGAAGAAAACGCTCAAGTAAAACCCAGAGTCGTCGCCATGGCCCACGGGGCCCCCCGGACCCCCTTGCCTCTACACATTGCAAAAACTGAGACATCATTCACGTATCATAAAATTCACCTTTTTTTTTTCAACTTTTATTTATTTTTGAGATAGAGAAAGAGCATGAATGGGGGAGGGTCAGAGAGAGGGAGACACAGATTCTGAAGCAGGCTCCAGGCTCTGAGCTGTCAGCACAGAGCCCGACGTGGGGCTTGATTTCACGGACCGTGAGATCATGACCTGAGCCCAAGTCGGACACTTATACGACCGAGCCACCCAGGCGCCCCAAAATTCACCCCTTTTAAACGCACAATTCATTGGCCGTTAGGTCTAATTCCAAAACATTCTGTTAGCCCCAAAAGGAGACCTCCTACCCGCCGGTGGTTTATCTTCCTTCATCCCCTGCCCCCCACCCCGGCAACTACTCCCCAGCTCTCTAGTGCCTCGTTCTGGAACCTTCAAATACATGGGATCGCACAACGGGTGGCCTTTCGCGTCTGGCTTCTTTCGCTTGGCATCATGTTCTCAAGGCTCGCCAGCGTCACGGCGTCGACAAATCGCGATTTCCTCCCTTGCTACGGCTGGGTAACGTCCCACCACGTGGAGAGACGCGTTTTGTCTATCCTGCATCCGATGACGGTCAGCCGGGCGGTCTCCGCTCCCCGGCTCTCGTGAACGATGCTTGTGAACATTCGCGCGCAAGTTTTCGCGTAGACCCGTGACTGCGTTTCTCTCGGGTAGATACTAAGGAGTGGGATTGCCAGGCTCCTGGGAGAGATGCCTGTTCAAACCCCTCGCCCGTTTTCTTTTTTGTTTATTGTTGAGGGCCTTCCTTTGTGCCGGGCCCACTCCACTCCCAGGCACCCGAGTGTCCACCTCCTTCGCGTTCAGGCTTGCCTCAGCGTCCCCTCCTCTTTAGGCCTCCCGTGACCAAACCCTGGCTGACGGTGGCCCCTCTGCGGGCCACCTCCAGGCCGTGGCTTCTTTTCATCCTCTTTGGGGCATTCGGGAGTGACCCAATTTGCCAGCTTGTCTGTGATCGGTCCCTGTGCCCCCAAAACAACGCGAGCTCTGTGACTTATGTCCCTTGCGGCCAGAGGGGCTGGCATGCAGCAGGTCCTCGATTTGTATTTGTTGGATGGGAGTAAAGAGAAGTCACGCTGAGGGAGAGAGTAAGCTATTTTCTCAGAATCGGACACGTGGCAGTGGGTTTTGCTAAATCGAGAACGGGGCGAGGGGCATCGTCTTCAGGGCTGCGGGGCTTGCGGGAGTGAACACGGGCCCTCCTCTGTTGGGGGGTGGGGGGCGGAGGGGGGCTCGCAGCCCAGGACCCGGCTCTTCTCAGTTTTCCCCAGGAGCCCAGCGTGACCCAGAGGGAACCCTGGCCTGCCCGAGGCGGCAACCGGCTTTTATCTGAAACCAGGAACAACACGCTCCAGTCTACAGTCGGGGTAGAATTAGAGCCCCCCAAAAGGGACGAAAACTACCTCCGGGTCAGATCAGATGACCTCCTAGAACGTCCTTTCAGGCAAAAGTAGCAAAGTCAGAATTGTCCCCTGGGAAGGACAGAGGCATTTGAATCACAGAGGTGTCCTTCAAAGACCATCGCAGGTTTTCCAGTTCTTCCAGAAAAATCACCTCTGAGCTGTGAGTCCCACTAACGTGTGCCACCAGCCAGGGACACAGGCCTTAGGTCTGCCCCTGAGCATTCCAGAAAAGAGCTTGCGGAAAGCTATTATGAGCGTGGGTCCTAAGAGCTCTGATCACAAAGAGAAATGCTTTCTCTTTCGCTTTATTGCACCCCCCCATCAGATGACAGATATCCACGGAACCTCCTGTGGTGATCATTCCGCAGCACGTAGAAAGCAAACCATTGTGCCTTACGCTGCTAATGACGTCTGTCAAATATCTCTCAGTAAAACTGGGGGGTGGGGGAAGGAAAAAGCTTTTTTGTTTTTTTTTTAAGAGAGATTTTTTTTTTTTTAATGTTTTTTTTCAAGAGAGAACGCGCGCACGCGTGAGGAGGGGAGGAACAGAGGGAGAGGGCGACACCGAATCGGAAGCAGGCTCCAGGCTCCGAGCTGTCAGCGCAGAGCCCGACGCGGGGCTCGAACTCACGGACCGCGAGATCACGACCTGAGCCGAAGTCGGACGCTTCACCGACGGAGCCGCCCAGGCGCCCCCAAAAGAGCTTGTTTGAAAAGAATTTCAGTTGCAAGCGTAGGGAAGCAGCGGGGTGTCGGGGGGGGTGGCCAGGAACCCAGGCGCCAGGGAAGGAACAGAGCGGGGCCTCTGTGCAACCTTGGGCCAGGGCCTTCCCATCTCTGAGCCTCAGTTTTGCCACCTACGGAGTGGGACTTACAGCGGGACCTACCACACTGGGCCACGGTGTAGATGAGATGAAATCATTAGATCACAGCGGCTGGCAAGACGGCTGGCCACGATGTCCGCGTCGGAATCTCCAGAACCCACGACTATAGCACCTGACCCAGAAGGGCCTTTGCAGAGGTGATTGTTAAGGATCTGGATAGGAGAGAGCATCCTGGATGATGCAGGTGGGCCCAACGTCATCAGGAGCAAAAGAATCAGAACCAGAGACACAGCAGCTTGACAAGGATGCGACCCGCTCTCGCTGGCCTCGAAGGTGGAGGAGGGGCCCTGAGTCGAGGGACGCAGGCGCCTCCGGGAGCTGGAAAAGTCCAGGAAATGGACTCTCCCCTGGGGCCTCCAGAAAGACCACACCCCTGCCTACACCTGGAGTTTAGCCCGGTGCCACAGATTTTGGACTTCTGACCTCCAGAACTGTCAGATGATAAAATCGCGTTACTTCAAGCCACTCGGTTTGTGGGAATTTGTTCCAGAAGGCACAGGAAAAATGAGGTAGAGGAGGATAAACGCAGTCCAGGACCAACTCAGGACGTAAGGCAGGCTGATTTCAAAATGTGCTGGTGAGACAAAAGACAAAATGCTGAGGGCATAGCCCCACCAGCAGGTCAGACACAGGCCTCGGGGGACCTGCCCCTGCTGAGGCCACTGACTGAGCTGAATCTGAAAAGCCAAGCACACAAAATCAGGTGGGCGAGGAACGCAGCCATGCAAGGGCCCTGGGGCAGGAAACCGGAGCCAGAAGCCAGTGGGGGCAGAGACAGCGGCCAGGGAGCCCTGGCACCTGCAGATGTCCATACGGGCCACTGGGTTGCAACCTCAGCAGGGGCACAGCGTGCCTTCGCAGGGGGGTGGGGGGTAGCTCAGCTCTCAAACATCTCAGGGGACTGTCATTCCTCTACTCAACAAGCAGCAGATGAGAATGCCAGGTGGTGTTCCAGGTGCTGTCGGGACAGCAACCAGGATTCCGCCCCGGGGGGAGCTCAGCCTCCAGCAGGGAAAGTCAGACGACAGACGTGGGTACGTGGGTACGTGGGTACGTGGGTACGACGTGGGTACGACGTGAGGCGCTGCTGGGTGCTGCAGCCTGCGACTTGGGCCCACGTAAGGAAAAGAGATCGGGACCGGCTAACCGCGGGGGGCAGGGGTTCGCCACCAAGGAGGCCACCACCCCGGCCCGAGTGGCTCTCTCCAGGCCCTTGCTGCAGCGCTGAAGAAACAGGCACCCCTCACCCCGCACAATGTGGTGAGCATCACGGAGGCAAGGAGGCCATCTGCACGGAGGGGACATTTCCACTGGGCCTTGACAGGTGTATAGAAGTCCTCCGGGAGGACAAAGCTCCTTGGACACAGATCTGGGGTCCAAGGCCACCTACTCTCCCATCTCAAGCAAGCAACTTTCGACTCTTCAAGGAAATGGTCAGACTCCTCATCAGTGAAACGGGAAAACTCCTACTTACTCATCACGCACACATCCTTCACGGATACGAAACAGTATCTGTGCCAATGTGTGCAAAGCGTCCGCACGGAGCCTGGCCTTTGAGCAACCGAGGGGTCAGAACCCTCTGTGTTGGGGACGAGCAACGGGAGGGCTCGTAAGGGGCATTCTGTGTTATCACTAAGCATTTGGACCTTATGGGCAAAAGCCACCAGATGTTCCAAAGGGGAGAGGAGTTGACGCCACCTGGCCCTGGGCTACGCGGTCACCAGGCAAAGGGCGTGGCACCCAGCAGGCGCTCACCCCATTCCCTGCAGAAGGAAAAGCCAAGATCAAGGGTGGGAAACGCCCACTCTTGTGGGGCAAGAAGGGAAAAGAGAAGCGGGAGCAGGAAATGAGAACAGGAGGTAAGAGACATAAAAGGAGAAGTATGTGTGTTTGCAGGGGGAAGCAGAGGGAAGGAAACGTGTTTTTTCAGTGAGTCGTGCTCACCAACAAAAGCTGGGAGAACACAGAGTGGAATCAGGACAAAGAAACGGCCACTAATTTTGGTGACCAGATTACCAAAGACCTACGCATGGGGTGCCGTGCTCTAGGGGTGAGGGGACAGTCCCCAGAACGTAACAGGTGGAGAAATGATGGAAGATGAGGGGGCGGAGGGAACACCTAGTCGCTCCACAAGCAAAACTTTAAAAGTCTGCACCAACTCCCAGCGATCTTCAAGGAGCAAAAACTCAATTCAATTCAATTCAATTCAATTCAATTCAATTCAATTCATCGAAGACTCTTTCTGAACAAGGACACGCTACTTACCAGGCAGATGGACAGGTAGCAGCCTTCCCCATGGAAGGGGAAAGACCACAAAGTCAAAAGCAGGCACCACTATCACCCCAGAGGCAATCCAGACAAGCCATCTCAAGTGTGCCCATGCATCTTAGGACACAAGGAAGCAAGGCAGTGCAACTCAAAACCCCTCGGCGACACACGTGCGGGAAAAGAAAGCAACGAGACACTGTATATCGCAGAAAGCCGTGCAGGTAGTGGGTCACTAGCCTTCAGAGTGTCACCTAAAAATCACAAACCCAACACTGTCTCTGGAACAAAGGGCGTGCTCTGTCCTCGTTCGTTCAATGGGCAGACAGACTGCTTAGCGCTTTGCCACGTTCACAGCACTGTTGCAGATTTAAAGCTTCCTTTCGACCTCCTATTCCCTTAGACTCACTAGACGTTTCTCTCCTGACCTTTTGGCTGAAATTTCTGGAGTCTGTACGTGTATGGGCCACAAGGGGGTCGGGAAACAGCCAAGTGCAGAACAGCACGATAAACTGACCGCCGATTGTACGTGCGTTGTGCAGCTGCACACACAGAGGCCCCAGACGAGGGCATTTGTCTTATTCGCACCCCATCCGCTTTCTTTTGGTAGCAGCAAAAGTTCCGTCCTTGACCAAATTCTAATCTGGCCTTCTGAACGCTTCTTCACCTAGGTCTCAACTTTCAGACTTCTGTGTTCATCTGTGCGTTACTCGCGTTCAGCAAGAATCCTGCTAAGTTTAGCAGTTCGGCCAGAATCGCCCTCAGCCCTGACACTTCCTCTTGGCCACTCCCCACCCACTGGCCCCCACCTTGCTTCTTGACTATAAATTCGGACTTTTTCTTGTCGTATTCAGAACTGAGCCTGATCCCCCTCCCCCGTTGCAAACCCACACGGTAATGGTCCCTACACCTGTCACACAGTCCCCCTGAATAAAGCCTGCCTTACTGTTCTTGGGCAAGTGTCAGAATAAATAGTATTTTCTCTAACTATAAACGCACCCATTTTCCTTAGAAACCACCCGACTGCCGCTGTCAGCCCCTGGTAGGGCTGACCCCATCCCGGGCCTATACTAATGCATTCTGTTTCTCTTCCTGGGAGTAGAACAGACCAGAAGAGGAGAGTGCATGGTCACGGATGGCCCCTTTCAAACCCTTTCTTAAACATCTGTGCTAAGTGGTCAGGCAACCACTCCCGACATGCCTCCCACGATGGCGGTCTCACTACCTTCAGTGACAGCCCATTCTAACCCAAGGACAGTCCTTCCTCAGGTGAACCTACAATCTACCCCTGAAATTCCTACTGTCTGGTCCTTCTACCACGTGGGGTTGGGGTGTGAAGAAGTAAAGTGGGCACATGGCACAGGGCAGCCCCTCAAACACCAAGGACAACACTCAAGTCCCCTGAGATGCCTCTCCGAGCTAAAAATGCCCGGATACCTCAACCAATCCTCATAGGAGAGCTTTTGAATTCCTGGGCCAGCCTGGATTCTCCTCCCTCAGCCCCGCCCAGCCATCTACCCTGGGGGCTATGGCCTCGGGCTCTTTTCGATGGAAATGATAAAGAGCCTACTCAAGTTGGCTTGAGGAAAAGAAATTGAACTGGCCCCTGGAAGCAAACAGCCTCAGGAGAGAGCTCCAGGCGTGGCTGCACCTGAGACTTTAAGCCACGCCCTCTAGGTCCCGCTCCCCATCTCTGGCTCTGCTCCCGAGTCCCCACAGGGTGCAAGGGTCCCGAAAGCTCCAGGCCTTCACTATGCTAACAGGTCTTAATCCCAGAGCAAAAAGGGCTCGCCCAGCAACTCTGTCCAAAGTATCAGGGATGCAGCCGATTGGCTCGACTTGAGTCACGAGGGCCCAACCCCGAACCAATCAGTCAACAGAGGACACTGCTTACTCTGAGTGGCCAGCGTCTTCCCAGTGGGGCAGTATGGAGTTAAGTCAGCTTCCCTGGAACTACACTGGCAGAGCGGGGATTACTCTGAAATGAGAAAAGCCCCCCACCCCAAGGATGGGACGTCCAAGGATGGACAAAAATATCAAACCCCGCTTCTCCCTGTGAGTGAGGTTTTGAGCTGAAGACTCCAGGCTCAACAAAGCATCGTGGGAATATTATCCGCACCCAGACCCTCATCTAGCCAACATCACAGGGCATCTACCCCAATCAAGCTTCACGCGGACACTGACCTCCAAGTTTATTTCAACCTATCCATTGATGTGCGACACCTTCCAAGAAGGTTCTGCATTAGCAACAACCATAGTTTTGAGCCCTGAGGCCATACCAAGGGCCGCTTTGTATATATCATGTCGATGTATTCTCACAACAAAGCGGTGCAGTCATTATCCCCATCTTACAGAGGGGGAAACAAAATGCGGGAGTCTTGCCCAAGGTCACACGGCACCTCAAGGCTACAAGTCCAGGCAAGATACCCTGGCTTGACCATCGATGCTCGTACCCGATCGGCTCTAAAATATGGACCCACAGAAAAGTGGATTCATTCCCAGGTGCTTGGATCCTTTCCAAAATAAAACGGGCTTGCGACAGAGTACTTTGGGGTCCATCAACAAAGAATTGGTTAAACAATGCTACACTTATATGAGAGAACATTACGTAGCCATTTTAAAGGCTGGGCAATGACAATAGAACATGAGCTCTCTGAGGACAGGGACCTTCTCTGTTTCTATATTTATCCTCAGTGCCCAGAACAGGACCCTGCAGAAGAGCCACTCACATACGTGGAAGGCAGAAATATGTGGAGGGAGGAAGGGAGGGAGGCATGAAGGGAAGGAAGGAGGAAGGAGGAAGGAAGGAAGGAAGGAAGGAAGGAAGGAAGGAAGGAAGGACACACGAATTAACGAACTCATTTCTGAGTAATAAAAGTGTATCTGAACTATATCCAGTTTCTATTCTCTTCTTTTTGCTTAGTCTGGCTTTCTCAATATTCCACCAGGGACACACAATACTTATCAAGTACAAAAACAAAACGTGATTTCATAGACAGCTTGAGCCACTGATCGTCGCGTACCCATGATCCGCAGGCCCTCTCTACCGCAATCAGAGGGATCACATATCCACTCAGCCTGGCAAGTGGCTCCCCTCGGCTCCCCCAGGCTCTGTCGGGGGCACCCCCCGCCCTGCAGCACAGCTGGCTACCCCTTTCCTCCCCATCGCTTCTTGACCCTCCCACCTCTCTGGTGCTCTCAGACCACACAGGCTCCTGCCACACCAATTAAGTTCCACCAAGGAGATGAAGACCATGACAATCACAGTCATTAACATTTAAGGAGCGCTTAGGACCTCCTCAGCACGGTGAGTTGCTTCCTTAACCCTCCTAATGACCACACTGTAGCAAAGGATGCGAAGGCAGGTCACGCAACTGCCCCAGGTCACATGACTGGCCCGACCCGGAAGCCAGGCCGGCCCGATGCAGCCTAAACCTTGAACCGCTGTGCCAACCGTCTCTTCCGCAGTCCGTGCTTATGGACTGAGCGTTACTGCGCACAGACCCAGGCGAAAGGTCCGAGGCGTGCCACGCCGCCCTGGGGTCGAGTGGCTACTGGGGCTAATCTGGAGCTCTGGGCCCACTGGGCACGGCGCTGAGGCACGTGCCGGGACCTTCAGAACAGAAAACACAACGTCCTCGTAAGAGGTACGAGAGTAAACCCCATAAAAAGTACCAACAGTCGACGTGCCATCGGGGGCCTGCGCTCTCCTTTTAAATGTGTTCTTTCGGCCAACCCTCCCAGTCACTGTCAGAGGTGAGCACCGCCAGGACGCCCATTTCACAGACTAGAACACTGAGGCACAGAGAAGGGGATGTCCTTGCCCCAGGCCACACAGCAAGCAAGAGACACAGTTGGGATGTGACTCTAGAGATTTTCTAACTCCGGGCTGTGGAAATAAAAAACACACCCCACTATGCGAGCTCTCGGACCATCTCTCGTGGACTGAGGTGTGGGGCAAAAAGCCAAGAGTGGAGGCAGTAAAGCAGTTGGGGGGGGGGGGGGGCAGGTGCATCCAGCACCAAAAGAGCCAGTACAGAACACAGAGGGCTCCAAACCCTGCCAGCAGAAACAGGAAGATGAGCAACCTTCCAGAAAACAGCCTCAGCCAAGGAGAGGCCAGGCCTGGGGGCGAGGAGAGATGAGAGGCAGAAGCTGGGCAGGCAGGACGGCAGCAGCCAGAGGGCACGGGGCTGGGAAAGAAGGGCTGGTTCGGAGAGAATGCCAGAAATGGGCTGTCAGGGAGGAGAGAAAGCCCGGGAGGAAACGCCCCGCCCCACCGCCCCTCCCCCACCCCACCCCAGCACCTTTGGAGGGAGAGATGGAGCAATGGCTTCTGGCTTCTAAGTCCCCTTTGCACCTTGTTCGATGTTTGGAAAGGGGAAGGCTGGGCCAGAGCGAGAGCCTGTCCCCACGGCCTGGGCCCCTCAGGCTTGCAGGACACCTGCCTGGGAATTAGGGCCACAGAGAGCCCTCCCCGCATCACATAAGTGGTGTATCCTGCAAACAAACTGGAACCTACTGTAGCACTAAAGAAGCCTCCTGGCTTGAAAATGAGAATCTAAACCACTTCCGGGGTACCTGGCAGGCTGGGTCGGAAGAGTGAGCCACCCTTGATCTCAGGGTCGGGAGTTCAAGCCCCACGTGGGGTGTGGAGATTACTTAAATAAATAAAACTTAAAAAAAAAAATCTAAACCCACTTCCTTAGAGAGACGAGGCCACGAACATGGGACTTGGAGCCAGCCTGCCTGGGTTCAAGTCCCAGCTCTGCCACGTCCTAACTACGTATGTGATGGCGGGCAAGTTGCTTAACTGCGCTGGGCCTTGGGCTACTCACCTGTGGAAGCGGAACTATCTCAGTCATGGGGACAAGGCACGCCAAGTGCAGCGACTTGCGAGTACAAAGCTACCGGCCGGTGCGTTCTGAGTCCTTTGTCACTGGGTCACGAGGACACGGCCGTGGTTTTCCGAGGGGAACCAGTGCAGACACAGCAACCGTAACTCGTCTATACATTTGTCCAACAGATGGCTGGGGAAGGCAGGCAGATTTCTAGCCAAAGCAGACGGAGCTTCGGATCCCACAGCCCATTCATAAGATCAACGAGCAGCAGGGAAAGCATTTTTAGTTCCCCCGCCAGGCACTCCCCACTCCCATCCCTGCCACTGGGGGAAGGGTCAGAGTAAACCGCCTGCAAGGCCCCAGGGGAGGAAGGAAGTATTCTCTGACCGCACCAAGCCCTTCCAATGGCCTCGAGCATCTGTTCAGAGTCTCTTCTATTGACAGGATGCACTTTCGTCCCTGGGTCACCTTCTCCTACTTGCTGGAGCGGACAATAGCTTCAGAGGCAAGACCCAGTCTGATGGCGGCGGCGGCAGCGGGGGCGGGGGAGGGGTGGGGGGGGGGGGGGGGGGGGGTTGGGTGGGAAGTGATGGATGGTCAAAGGGAGGAAAGAAACTGCTAGTTTTCTGTTCCTGAATTCAGCGAGGAGGGAAGCTGGCCGGTCGGACAAAGCCTCAGATCCGACCAGGCAAAAAATACTGCTAAATCTCCTGGTTGTCCACCAGATTGGGGGGAAAGCCAAGAGTCTGTACTTAGGCTACTTGCAAAAGCATCCACCACAGCGGAGGAAGGGTAGTGGTGGTACAGAGGCAGGGATCCTGAGTCAGGGGCCTGGGTTCAAATCCCGCCCCGGCGGCTCTCCACGAGACACCCTCGGTGCCTTATTCAACGGGAGCTGTTACAGCATTTCACACCTCTGATATTTTAGGTTTAATTTTTAAGCAATCTGTACGCCTTAGGACCGCCCAGCCCACAGCAGACTCTTCAGAAACATTCTTTCAATTAAACCAAAGGCAAAATACCATTTGGATAAGGAAACAGTGAAGGAAAGGCGCGGCCACGTGATCCCGTGGCACAATTTCCTACGTTTTCTTCATTTCACAGTTGGCCGTGTAGTTTTGCACAGGCACTGCCCCGAGCATTTTACACACGTTGACTCAGTTACCCTCACAGCAGTCCTCTGAGACTACAGGTAAGGAAACCAGGGCCCCGAGAGGTTAAGTAACTTGCCCCCAGTCACACAGCCAGGAAGTGGCCAGTCGGTGATTCACACCCAGTCTGCGGAGCTGGCCCAGAGTTCCTGCTCTAACCTCCAGGCCACACTGCCTTTGTTTGCACATCTGTTTCAAAGCTAGAGACCAGAGACCTGGAATGGGTCCCATTCCCAAAGGGGCTGGGCTTTTTGCCTCTACCGAGGGGTCTGTGGTTATACACAGCATGCATTCTTTCCTTTCAATGGTTTCACACACCCCCAGGGAAGTGCACAAAGTTTACACATAAGTATTTTGCTCAATGATTTCTTACCTAGGTACACACCTGTGTAATCACCTCCCAGATGGAAAGAGGAGACATTTTCAAAAGCCCGCGGCCTTCCGTGTGCCCCTCCCAAGTCAAAGGCTATCTGCCCCAAAAGGAGATCACTCTTCTGACTTTTCACACCACACATCGGATTTGCCTTTTCTACAATTTCACATCAATGAAATTGTACTCGTCATATGGCGTGTACTCTGTCCTATCTGACTCTATTTTCTACAAGGAAAAAACACACATATGACCAAAACACTGACAATGATCTCGGGAGAAGGGAGGATATAGCTGAGTTTCTTTCTCCTGCAAGTTCCTGGATTGTTTTTATTTTGGCTCACTGACTGGTGAAGGTGGGGAGGGCGCCACACTGAGTTGACCCTTGGAAAACCAGTGACCCGCAGGGGGCAGAGGAGCCAAAGGAGCCATCTCTTCTGGAGAGGGTACTGTGGCAGCAAGGGAGCCAGGCAGTCCCCCCTGGTTGCTCTGGATGTCCAGAGGGAGCACGTTTCACGAGGCTTTAAAATCCTCAAATCTGGTTCCCCCAGCGCCAGAGGCGCGGTGGGGGTGGCCAGGCTCCTCGCAGCTTGGCCTCCGCAGAAGCTCCTCTTTCCCGCGTTGACAATTTCCCCCAAAGATCAGCAATCTCCCCCCACCCCCACCCCCGCCCCAACCCCCTCGAAGGCGCGTTTCCCTACCTGTGCACTGTTGGATGAAGTCCTGATACTGTGATCCCTGCTCGCCGGGGACGATGGTGGAGCCGTCATATTTAAAAGTCACCCTTTGGATTGGGAGAAGAAAAAACACACACATACACACATCAGCGATGGTAGCAGCCAGGTGCCAAGCTTCCAGCAGGACAATCTAAAGGATGCTCTGAATAGGGAGAAGCCAGCGCTGGCTTTCCACGCTGTCCTGGGTTAAGGCTGCGGGAGACAGCACGGCATGACCCTTAATCCGTCCCGTTTGGAAGCCGGCTCAGTGCACCAGGCCCCTCGCGAGCCCGGGGAGCGGGGCTTGGAGAGCAATGGAAAGTTCCTCACCAGATGACGGCCGAGCAGTCGTCGCGCACCAGGTTGTACGCCGCCCGGCAAGCCTCTTTGTCGATCTTGGTGGCCATCGCCGCAGGGCCGCAGCAGGGACACTCTGCCCGGAGCGACCGAGCGCTCCCCGGGCCGGCCGCAGGGAAAGGAGCGCGGCGGGGACGCGCGGAGGGCGGGCGGCGGTGGTGGCAGCGGCGACAGCGGCGCGGGCTGCGAGGGGCGAGCTGCGAGCTGCGAGCGCGGCGGCGGCTCCGAGGGCGCACAGGGCGCGCGCTGGGATCCAGGCCGCGCCGCCACGCCCCCCTCCGGCCATTGGCCGCTGGGCCGTGGGGGCGGGGCCTCTTGATTCGCCTACGACCAATCCCAGTCCGGGCGGGTTGCGCAACTCCGTGGCAGGGGCTGGAGGAGGGGCTTTCTGCTCCTCCTTCCCAACCCCCTTCTCGTTCTCCCACTCCCCCTCCTCCTCCCCCCCACTTCCTCCTCCCCAACCCCTCTTTCTCCTTTCCCTCACCCTTCCCTACTCCCTCTCCCTCCTCCCTCCTCCCCTTCCTTGTGGAAGCCCTCCTTATTCCCTCCCTGCTCCCCTCCTCCCCTCCCCCTCCTTGCTCCTCCCACTTCCCAACCCCTCCTCCGCCTCTTCTCTTACCTCCCCTCCCTTCCTTTCTTCCCCCTTCTCTCTTCCTTTTTAACTCTCCCCGTTATCTCCACCACTTACCCCTTCTCCTTTCTCCCTATTCTCTCCTCCTCCTCCCTTCCCCCTCCTCCCTTGTCTTCTGCCCTCCTCCTCCCTCCCACTCCGTGCCTCTCCCTCTTCCTTATTCCTCCTCCCCACCCCCCCCACCCCCCCCACCCCCCCGCCCAGGCTGCAGAACTGCAGACCTCCTAGCCTCCAAAGGGGACCTCCAAGCGGGTGACTTAATGGAGCAGACCAAAGGAACTGACCCCACCCCGTGTTTGACCCTGGGTTCTAGGTGCGGAGGGACTGGAAAGAAGGAAGCATTTCAAATAGGAGGGGATAGAAAGTGGATTGCTTCCAGAACGCTGGTGGGATCACTGTTTACTTTGTACTCTGGTTATTTGTATTCTGGTTATCTCCCCCTTTGGGTTCCTCTGAGTGCAAAAGCTGACTCATTCGATCTTCCTCCCTCCCTGGCTGACTCACTCATTCATTCCTTATCCTGCCAGACCACAAAGACTAGTAACCGTGTCAAGGCAGGTAAAAAAGAAAAACAGGAGCAGGTGTTGCTATAAATAAAAAGTCAAAAACAAATTCCAGTCCGAGGCAGCCCAAAGCAGTTCCTATCTTACTCCTTGATAAAGGTACTGATACAATTGACCGTTGGAAAGAAACAAAAAAACTGGATGCAGACCTCGCACCACTGATCGGGGGCAATCCGAAAGCATCACGGCTTTAAGTGTAAATAAAGGAGACCGCAGAAGTTTCCGAAGCAAACCCGGGAAGAAGTCTGAAATGAGAGAGGTCTTTCAGGCTTGACTCAAAATCCAAACCTAGAACAAAACAAGGACACATTTATATGGATAAAGAGTGCTCTTCCGAGGAGAAACAACATAAACAACACATAGTGCCTCGTGCAAAGTGTGAAAACAAAAGACAAAGCAGGGAACAGTATTTGCAACTCACATCACAAAGAATTCATCTTGCTGATGTATACAGACGCCAATCTGAGCAAAAAAACGAAAGCAGAAACCGGCCCAGGCCACGACCAGATAGATTAAATGGCTCTCAAACATATGCTCCCTTTCAGCCCAAATTAAGGCAGGACAGAGATCCCTTCAAAATAAACTAGCAGGTCAGCAAAGATCAAAGTTGGACAAGCCTGCTCTGTGGTGAGGCTAGGGAGACCCAGCCCCTGTCACACTGGTGGGGGTGCACGTGGGCATCACGCCCAACAGAGGCCACTTGGCAATGTCTAGCAGATTTACAAGCCTACGTGCTCTTGACCAGTCAAGTTCCCCAAGAGGTCAGTGGTGCCCAGGGCTGGCTGGACCCTGGAGTTAGCGTGGTGCCCTGACCCCACACTCGGAGATGCTGATGCGATTGATCTCAGGTCCAGCCAGGGGGCCGGGATGCTTAAAGTCCCCCTAGGTGATTCTCCTGTGCAGGTGGGGCTACAGCCGCTGCTATAGCCAGGCTCACGTGTGTGTAAATCTATTCAAGGTTATTCACTGAACTTTATTTCCAGCCGCAAAAGGTTAGGAGCGACCTAAAATGCCCATCGGTAGGGGACTGGGTGAATAGAGTATGACACAGGTCTGCCAAGGAGAACCAATGCAGCCGTGAAAGAGGTGAGGGAGGGGAGTCTGGGGTGGGGAGAGACCTTCTGTATGGACTGATATGGAACATTCTACCCGATACGTCATGAGCACACAAAGCAAGGTCCAGAACGGTGTTGCTCCCTTTTGGGGTAAGGTTGGGGGTGTAAATAGATATTTCTATTTGTTCAGACACGCTTAAAAGCCTTTGGGAGAGCGCACAAGGGTCAGAGAAGTCATACCTGTGATGGAAATGAGTGGGAGGCCAGATACCAGCGGATGGGGATTGAACCATCTGAATGCATTATATATTAAGTAATCCCCCCCCCCCCCGCAAAAGTGGCTCCCATCCAGAATATGACTCCACGGGCTCAGCATCCCTGTAGGAAGCACCTTGACTGTATTTCGCCTTTAACTATTGTTCTCCTTCTATTCGTTGTTGCTGTCGCCCCCTATTGGACGGAAAGCGTAAAGGGCTGGTTTTCAAGGGAACCGCGATTCTGAGCACCGCGAGGTCAACTCGGCCCAGCAAAGGCGGCAAAGGAAAACGGCACGCCGGAACTAAATTTGTTTAAACTGAAATCCGCACCCTATACCCAGCAAGCTAATTCATGTTTCTTTAGAAATCAAATGACAATATTTGACACCTTGTTTAATGTACTGCGTCAAGAATTGAGGGAGTGGTATAAATGCGGGCATGCATTCATTCATTCCTGGCCCTGGGCCCATTATGGTTCCAAAGGGATCGCAAACTCACTCGCCTGCAGGGGGCAGGCACGGAATATAAATGAGCTAAGATCGTCCTGCAATCTGCAAGAAAAGTGTTTCTGCGAAAGGTGATCCTCTCTGTTGCGCCCTCCCCTGGCCGTCACTTTCGGCTTCAGAGCTGACATCCAAAGGGAACCACTGGTTCTCCGCTTTGCCCTCACTGGCATTCCCACTGCAGGAACCTTGGCATGGCGGGTGCCAAGTCTTCCAGTCGTCTAGGGAAAGCAGAACAGAATACCCGGACCTCTCTGTGAAAGCTCTTGATCCTTAAACTTTGGCAAAGATGTTCCCTTTAAGAGTTGCCTGGGTGCAGGGGCGCTCAGTCGGTCAAGCGTCCGACTTGGGCTCAGGTCATGATCTCGCGGTTTGGGCGTTCGTGCCCCGCGTCGGGCTCTGGGCCGACAGCTCGGAGCCTGGAGCCTGCCTTAGGTTCTGTCTCCTCCTCTCTCTGCCCCTCCGCAATTGTGCTCTCTCTGTCTCTCGACAATAAATAAATGAAAAAATTAAAAAAAAAAAAAAAAAGAGTTGCCTGGGTGCAAATCTGAGCTGGACAAATACTCTCGTGGCCTCGTGGGGCTTACAGTCTAGCAGGGGAGCAAGCAGTTATTTTGGGGTGAACGCTGTTGGCTGCTGACCACAGAAGGTTCTACTTGAATAGACTTCCACAGTGGAGGGCAAGTAATGGCTCGATGACAGGAAAGCCCAGAGCTAAGGGGGCTTCAGGTGTGTCAACTTACGGCAGCGGACCCCTCATGCAGATGTCAAGCGTGCCCCTCGGAGAGGCCTTCCCCAGCGTCCCAATAGAAAGAGCCCCTTCTAGAACGTCCGCTGGTCACTCTCTATAGAAAGTACGTGCAAATCATATATCTGATAGGGCTCTTGTATCCAGGATAGATAAAGAACACTTACGACTCAAACAAACAAAGACAAGTAGCCCCATTTAAATAGAGGAAAAGAGGGGCACTTGGGTGGCTCAGTCAGTTAAGCGTCCCACTCTTGATTTCGGCTCAGGTCATGATCTCACGGTGGCGGGATAGGGCCCCCTCACACCCCGCTGGTGGGCATGTGAAGCGCTGTGTCTACTTTGGAAAAGAGCTTGGCAGTTCATCAAAATGTTGAACATGGGGTTGGCACATGACCCAGCAATTCCAGCCCCAGGAATACACCCAAGAGAAATGAAAACATACATCTACGTAAAAACTAGCACGTGAGTGTCCACAGCAGTGTTGTTCACAATGGCCAACGTTCCAGAATTTCCGTCTCCCCCAAAAGAAACTCGGCACTCATCGGCAGTCACTCTCCTGGCCCCTCACTCCTGGCCCAGCCCCTGGCAGTCATGAGCCTACCTTCTGCCTCTCATGGATTTGCCTCTTCCTGATGCTTCGTACGGATGGATTCCCGCCATGTGATCTTTTGTGGCAAGCTCCTCCCATGTCGTGTAACGTTTTCGAGGTTCCTCCAGGTTGTAGGACGAATCTGTACCTCTTTCCTTTCTGTGGCTGAATAAATATCTCATTGTATGCAGAGACCACATTTCGGGCGTCCATTAATTAGTTGGTGGACATTTAGGTTTCTGCTTCTTGGGTGCACAACTTGTGAATATATGAAAAATCACTGAATTGTACACTTAACAAAAGGTTTAATGAAGTTTTTTAAAAGAGTCAAGGAAGGGGTGCCAGGGAGGCTCCGTTGGTTGAGCGTCTGACTCTTGGTTTCAACTCAGGTCGTGATCTCGAGGTTCGTCAGTTCAAGACCCACATCGGGGTCTGTGCTGACAGCGTGGAGCCTGCTTGGGATTCTCTCTCTCTCTCTCTCTCTCTCTCTCTCTCTCTGCTCCTCTCCCATTCATGCTGTCAATCTCTCTCAAAATAAACTTTTTAAAAAATTGATAAAAATAGTCTCTCTCTCTCTCTGCCTCTCCCCCCCCCCCACCTTGCGGAGTGCCCCTCCCCCCCCAAAAAAAAAAAAAAAAAAAGAATGAAGGAACATTCTCGAACTTGGGCCTGAATATCTGGGTAGGCGGAGGGAATGAGTCCAGTTTGGGACAAGTGGCATTTGAGCTGCCCGTGGGACATCAAAGTGGGGACAGCCAGCAGAACCACAGGGCTGCAACGGGACAGAGAGTGGGCCAGACATGCAGATCTGGAAGCTATGGGTGTGTAGGGTGGGGGCGATCAGGCCAGGGATGTGTGAGATGGCCCGGGATGCTCGAGGTAGAAGTAGGTCTAGGGCAGAGCCCAGAAGCCCCAAGGATCCCCAGCCCCTTAGGATCCTTTTCCTAAGGGAAAAGGAGCCAGTGAAGCAGACTGAGAAGGATTTTCCAGCGGGAGAGGGGGCATTTCAGGAAGAGGGGAGTGACCAGCATTGGACAAGCTGGGACCCATCCCTGTGATATTAAGCAGGGGAGAGAGAGGGGTTCAGCCAGGGGGGCGGGATGTAAGACAGTACACAAAGGTTTTAATCTGTTATTGACCCAGGAACGGACAACGGACAGAAACTAGTGTGTGTGAGCCCCACAGTGCATGTTTCACAGCATTGCCTCTTTCGGGCCCAACCGCCATGCCAGGTGGACGAGTTATACAATATATATAAATGCGTGATGACAGTAGGGAGTATCAGTAATAGTAATTATGTGGCGCATACATTATATGGTGATTATATTATGCAATATTAGCCATAGTAACGTCTTCCTAATGAGTGTGTGCCAGGCGCCGTGTTAAGTGCTTTGCAACTACCTTCTCAGCTAATTCTCACGTCCGCTGGGGCGACCCTGTCACTAACACCCCGACATAGATGAGGGAGCTGAATTCATCCCCCAAGGTTGCACAGCTAGAACATTGCGGAGATACGAATTGAACCCAGGCAGTCTGCCCTCAGGGGTCTGAGCCTCCCCACCAAGAAGCAGAGTTTGGAGACCTTGACATCGATCCGAGGTAGCTCAGCTATACATGCCCTGAGACAACCAGAAAAATCTGTGCTGGCCTTTCATAGACCATTCACTTGGGCATGGGTTTTATTTCTTTCACTGCAAAAGCTTACAGACTTTGTAAGGTCGGCGTCCTGGTTTCCACATTTTCCTTGGAGCTACCAGTTGAAAGAAAGAAAGAAAGAAAGAAAGAAAGAAAGAAAGAAGAAAGAAATCCCACCTCAGCTGTAATTAGAGATGGGAATAAAACATAACCCTGAAACTTGCTGTTCTCAGCAAGGTGGTTGTCATTCTGAAGCAGGTGCCTTACACGGAACAGATATTTATAGCAAATGACATTTATAGAATCGGTGCTGAGCTCACCCATTGTCAAATCTCTGAAAAGAGGTTCCCAGGAACGTTTGGAAAATGAAGATGCTGGGCCAGTGACTGAGGGAGTGTAAAACAGAGCTCTTGAATGGTCTTTTTCAGGAACTGAGTCGCTCAGAGACAACGCTGCTCGGGTTCCCGACATCCAGCCGGAAGACACTGGAAAGGCAACGTGACCTGGGGTCTTAGCTGCTGGTGAGTAGGAAAGCGGTCTAATAGTTAAGGGTTTGGGCAGCCACTCACCCAAATCTGGGCTCTGCCATACCTTTCCTCAGCCTTAGTTTCCTCTTCCACAAAATGGGTATCTCCCACCGAGGAATTCTTCGAGCATCACATGTGGAAAATGCGTGTGAAAGATATAACAGCGGCTGGTATTTTACGTGCCAGCCCCCACATCTGTTTGCAACCTTAAACTACTTAGTAGAAGTCACACGCTGCACTAGAGTCCACAGGGAAGCATAAACTATATACACACACAGCTGACCTTTGAACAGCGTGGCTTTGAACTGTGCAAGTCCACGTGGGTGTTTTACGGTACAGCACTATAAACGTATTTTCTCTTCCTTGCGATTTTCTTAATATCTTGTTTCCTCCAGCATCATGTATTGTAAGCACACAGTGCCTACTACATATACAAAATATGTGTGAATTGGTTGTTTACATTATTGGTAAGGCTTCCAGTCAACAGTCAGCTATTACTAGTGAAGATTTGGGGGAGTCACAAGTTATATGCAGGTCTTCAACTGTGCAGGGGTTCAGCTGCCCTAACCCCTCATTGGTCAAGGGTCAAGTGTATATATATATATAATATATATAAATATATATATATATATACACACACACACACACACACACACTCCCTCTCTCTCTCTCCATATATGTATCAAGTATATAAGCAGGAAGAATTGAATGCAGGGTATTGACTGCACCAGGGCTGGGAGATCTGAGAAGCCACGCAAGTTGGCGAAGTGCCCCCAGAGAGTAAGCACAGCATGGAGACTGGCAACCAGCCCTGGGCTGGAGGGACAGAGAGCCCTGGGGCTGGGGTCACCCAGGGAAAGCTGACGCGTGGAGGAGGTACGGCTGCTAGAGATTTGCTCCAAAAAGGAGTAGAAATACCCCAGCCTTTTCCCCCCTCCTGCCGTCCAGTCTCTACCAGTGTCCCCCATTGGCCAGTCCCAGCAGGAAGCCACTGACCAGGGAGCCTGGGAAATACAGCCGGGGTGGGGGAGGCCCTTCTCCCACCCCCACAGTGATGCAGAGCAGAGCAAGGGGGAGGCTCAGACCTAACTGGCTCTGGAGGAGCACTCCTGCCCCGAACACGGGAAGAGGGGGTCGTGCTTTACGGTGAGCGGTCAGACCACAGTTTGAGAATTGCGTGCTGATGGGGGGACCACGCTTAGAGGAGGAGCCCGGCTGACACAGGGCAGTGCTCAGGACAGAGCAGGGAGAGAGGCCTCAGATGCAGTATATCCTTCAGGAGGGCAGTCCTCACGGAGGACGGGAGAACTGCCTCTCCATTTGGCAACTGGCCGTCTTCGTGCATGAACGAAGGGTTCATGCTTCGTGCTTTTCCGGAGGGAAAGCAGATGAAAAACAGTTACCAGAAGACAGACTGGAGTCGGGATAAAGAAGCTCTTTCTGATGCAGACAGAATGGGCTCCTCTGTGAGGTAGCGAGTTCCCCGTCGCGGGAAAAGAAACACGAAAGTTAACTCTTGGTCTAGTGATTGTTGCTATTCTGAACTAGTTTTTACTTTTGCCATGTCAGAGAAGTTTCAGGGGCACCTGGGTGGCTCAGTCGGTCTAGCATCTGACTCTTGATTTCACCCCAGATCATGATCCCAGGGTCCTGGGATTGAGCCCCACGTCGGCCTCCACACTGAGCATGGAGCCTGCTTAAGATTCTCTCTCTCTCTCTCTCTCTCTCTCTCTCTCTCTTTCAGGACGCCTGGGTGGCTCAGTCAGGCGTCCGACTTCGGCTCAGGTCATGATCTCACAGCTCCCGGGTTCGAGCCCCGCATCGGGCTCTGTGCTGACAGCTGGGAGCCTGGAGCTGCTTCGGATTCTCTGTCTCCCTCTCTCTCTGCCCCTCCCCTGCTCGCGCTCTGTCTCTATCTCTCTCTCTCAAAAATAAACATTAAAAAAATGTTTTAATAAAAAAAAGATTCTCTCTCTCTCCCTCCCTCTGCCCCTCTCCCCTACTCACGCTCTACCTCTAAAAAAAAAAAAAGTATATATATATATATATATATATATATATATATATATATATATATCTTCTAAAAAAAAAAAACAAAGACAAGAAAAGAAAAGTTTAAGCGACACAGCGACTCTTATATCATCAGCTAAATTTTCACATTTTCTGTCTTCTCTCCCCTGAGCAGGGTATAAATTCCTCAGAGGCAGGAATGTGTCTGTAGAGCTGCCTGACTTTAGGCAAACACAGTATATGAAAACCTGGGTTTTCCGGTTTTGCTGAAATCAGACAAGCCTGCAAATCTGACGCAAAAGTTTTTCCAACAGTAATTTGAACGTTGAATACTTTCAGGTTCACAGGAGATGTTTTCGGAACCATTTATTTCACGCCGGAGAAGGGAAACCATTACAATGGGGAGGCCCCACGGGGAGGAAGAAGTTCATGTGGACAATATGCAAATCAGAAGCCACGACTGTCTACAGGGCACAGCGAAAGTGAGCATCCCTTTGGCTTGAAGCAACCATAACAGTGACACGCCGAGAGTAAAGACAGACTGTTCGAGTTAATTAACGGGGAATATTCCATGTGGTTCAAGGAATGCAATACATCAGAAATCAAATATTCAATAGAATTAAAATGAAATCCATTTAAAAACCAGTTCCCTGTTTGGACATTTAATAGGCAGAGAAAAAGGGAAGACAAACTAGCAGAGAAAACCGGAAGAGCAGGAAAAAGGGAAGACAGAGAAGTTCGGAAAGACAAGGAGGCTTTCTTATTCTAGAAATCAGGACTCTGGTCAATCAGCAAAGTCAATATCAGTTCCCTTAGCCTGGAATCCACCCCTTCCTAGAGTTCCTAGAGACAACGTTCACTCGTTCTTGTCACCCTCAGATTCCCACGGTGTATGCAATGCTTAATTAAATCAGTTAATGACAATGACAAACACAACTGCCAGGAACAAGTTTGGGCACAAACGCACCCAACCCCAGATAAGCATTGAGACCAATTGGTAGGGGAAGGAGTCCACAGGTGCAGGGTTGAGCATGCTACCGTGTTTCACAGAAGAAACAGGACCTGTCTGCTAACCGAGGGAGTCAGTTGGGCAGTCCCTATCAAAATAACACCAGCATTCTTCACAGAGCTAGAGCAAACAATCCTGAAATTTGTATGGAACCAGAAAAGATCCCGCATGGCCAAAGCAATCTTGAAAAAGAAAACCAAAACAGGAGGCATCCCAATCCCAGACTTCAAGCCGTGGTACAGAGCTGTCATCATCAAGACAGTATGGTACTGGCACAAAAAGACAGTCAGACCAACGGAACAGAATAGAGAACCCAGAAATGGACCCACCAATGCATGGCCAACATTGCTTTGACAAAGCAGGAAAGAACATCCATGGAATAAAGACAGTCTCTTCAGCAAATGGTGCTGGGAAAACTGGACAGCGACAGGCAGAAGAATGAAACTGGACCACTTTCTTACACCAGACACAAAAATAAACGCAAAACGGACGAAAGACCTCAATGTAAGACAGGAAGCCATCAAAATCCTCGAGGAGAAAGCAGGCAAAAACCTCTTTGATCTTGGCCGCAGCAACTTCTTACTCAACACGTCTCCGGAGGCAAGGGAAACAAAAGCAAGAATGAACTACTGGGACCTCATGAAAATAAAAAGCTTCTGCACAGCGAAGGAAACAATCGGCGAAACTAAAAGGCAACTGACAGATTGGGAGAAGATATTTGCAAACGACATATCAGATAAAGGGTTAGTATCCAAAAATCTGTAAAGAACTTCTCAAACTCAACACCCAAAAAACACATAATGCAGTGAAGGAATGGGCCAAAGACATGAACAGACACTTCTCCAAAGAAGACACCCAGATGACCGACCGACACATGAGAAAATGCTCCACGTCACTCCTCATCAGGGAAATACAAATCAAAACCGCAATGAGATACACCCTCCCCCCCGTCAGAATGGCTAACATCAACAACTCAGGCAACAACAGATGTTGGCGAGGATGCGGCAAAAGAGGATCTCTTTTGCGTTGTTGGTGGGAACGCAAGCTGGTGCAGCCACTCTGGAAAACAGTATGGAGGTTCCTCAAAAAATTGAACTAGGCTAGAACTACCCTACGGCCCAGCAATTGCACTACTAGGTATTTACCCAAGGGATACAGGAGTGCTGTTTCGAAGGGACACGTGCACCCCCATGTTTATAGCAGGATCATCGACAATAGCCAAAGTATGGAAAGAGCCCGAATGTCCCTCGATGGACGAATGGACAAAGAAGACGTGGTATATATAGACAATGGAGTATTACTCGGCGATCAAAAAGAATGAAATCTTGCCATTCGCAACTACGTGGATGGAACTGGAGGGTATTATGCTAAGTGAAATTAGTCAGAGAAAGACAAAAATCATGACTTCACTCACATGAGGACTTTAAGACGCAAAACAGATGAACATAAGGGAAGGGAAACAAAAATAATATAAAAACAGGGAGGGGGGCAAAACATAAGAGACTCTTAAATATAGAGAACAGAGGGCTGCTGGAGGGGTGGTGGGAGGGGCGATGGGCTAAATGGGGAAGGGGCTTAAGGAATCTACTCCTGAAATCATTGTTGCACTATATGCTAACTTGGATGTAAATTAAGAAATTAACTAATTAATTTTTAAAAATTTAATGGTAAAAATGCTAAGCTTTATGTTATGTATTTTTTACCATTACAAAATAATACATTTAGTTGTTTTTTAAGGTGTCTAAGATTGAGACATTTAAAAATTTTGAATGTAGTTTCGAACACTTAAGGGAACTTAATTAAAATAACTAAATTTGGGGCACCTGGGTGGCTCAGTCACTTCGGCTCAGGTCGTGATCTCACGGTTCGTGAGTTCGGACCCCAAGTCAGGTTCTGTGCTGACAGTTCAGAGCTTAGAGCCTGCTTCAGATTCTGTGTCTCCCTCTCTCTGCCCCTTCCCCGCTCCTGCTCTGTCTCTCTGTCTCTCCTAGATGAATAAACGTTGAAAAAAAATTTTTTAAAGAACGAAATTTGTAAATGGAGTTAATTGCAGGGGAAATTTTAACCCACTAATTTGTGAATTGATTATTAACAAACGAAAACCAGGTTGAAAAAAAAAATCAGGTGGAAGTTGGCTAAGAGAGTCATCTTAAAAGATAAATGTTTAAAAATTAAAATTTGGGGGCGCCTGGGTGGCTTGGTCAGTCAAGCGTCTGACTCTTGATTTTAGCTCAGGTCATGGTCTCACGGTTTGTGGAATCGAGCCCCACATCGGGCTCTGTGCTAACAGGGAAGATTCTGGTTGGGATTCTTTCTCTCCCTCTGCTCCTTCCCCACAGGCTGGCTCTCTCTCTCTCTCTCTCTCTCTCTCTCACAAAAAAAAAGAAATTAAAGTTTGATTAGACATTAGAAGTTAGGGATGACTTTATGCATTAGCTCATTTTGTTTGCTCATCCATTTACTTTTTCGTTCAATAAAGATTCCTTCCGTGACCTGATAATACTCGACGGGGTGCTTACGGCAGGCTAATTGGCAGGGTCACTGTACTATGTCCTTTTTTATTGAAGGGGAGTCTGGGGCCCAGCCACCTGTCCATCGGCACACACATGGCAAGTAAAAAGTGGCCAGCCTGGAACCCAGACCCTCGGGTGCTTCCTCTATGCAATGCTGTGGGTTCCGATTCATCTTCCCCCGGGACCAAAGTTCAAATCCTCCGTGGTGGCAGTGTGAGACAGAAAGGAGACAACCCCAAAAGCCACTTTGGAAAATGACAGAGACATGGACAGAAAGGCACATTTTCCCAGGGGAGAGAGCCACGGTGAGGACCGCGGACCCAAGGCACGTCTGATAGAATGCTCAAGAGAATTTCTGAGTTAGAACCAACAAGGGCTACTGAGGCACCCCGAGCCAGCAAGAATGAAGCTGTCAGTCCCCTGAGCCTGGGGATGGGGAGACAGGAAGGAGTGTTCCCGCAGCCTGGGGGGGCGGGAGCCTCAGATGGGGATTGCTAAAGCTCCTCCTTCCTTGACCGGATGTTAGTCAGCCTCCTCTGAGCCCTCTCCTTGATGAGGCCTTGCCCTTGGCTCCCATCCTCTTGGACCTGCCAAGCCCAGATTGGGCAAAGAATCCTGCAAAGTCAGTTCAGGGAGAATCCCCTGACCCTTGGTATCTGATCAAATTCCTCATGTCCCACCTTTGGCCTGTCTTCAGCAAGAACTGTGCCCCCCACCATGACTCCTCCCTGTAAGGTTCCATCCAGGGCTCGCCATCCCCCCATCCAGCTGTAAACCCCCAGCTGTAAACCCCCAGCTGTCTCTGCTGTATTCAGAGGTGAGCTCAGAGCCTCTCTCCTATTGCCATGGTCTTAAAACAAGTCTACCTGCATCTTTAACGACTGTCAGAATAATTTCTTTTTTAATAGGATGGCCTGACAGGAGCCAGGGTCATGGAAGGGAGCAGCCACTGACGGAACATCAACCCAGAGCAGAGAGTGTGCAGGAAAAGAAATGTCCCAACCTCTCCCTTCCCGCCCTCCAATCTCCTCGTGCCTTCCATTGGCTGAAGCCAACAGGACGTCCACAGGGAGGGGGCCCAGGTGATGTCCGTCAATGTCAAACTTCTAGGATCTGGAGAACCTGGAGAATGAATTGGGGAGAGGTGTGGGGGGCGAGCCAATGGGGAACAATCAGCCCACCCTGCTTGCCGATGGGTGGCATAATTGATGGGACCTTTTTCCTTTACAATGTCCAGAAGTCGGTGAGATGAACACAAGAAGAAGGGGCAGGGCCAGGAGGAGAACATGGAAGCCAGGGAAGGATTGGTGCCAGCCCATCAACAGCGTCAGGGGAAGCAGGCAGGGGACAGGGGATCGACACACAGACCAGGCCAGCCAAGTCTTTGGAGGCCCGGGAGGTGACCAGAAAAAGGACTTTGCACGAGATTGGAGGTCAACAAGGCAGAGAAGAGGTGTGGCAGACAGACATGACTCCACAGTTATCGTCCCAATCCAAAAAATCCCAGCACGGGTGGACTTTGGCCCCCAATCTGCCGGATGAGAAACGGTCACTTGGAGATGTACACACCCTTCCCACCCCCTCTCCCTACCCGACCCACGTCACTGCACGGGCCTGTCCGATGCACAGAGCTGCGTTGTCAAAAGCAAAGTGATGGGGAGACCCAGCCAAGGCCAGGTACATCTTGCCTTTGCCCTCAGACTTCTCAGACACCATGGCGTGCAATATTGCAGAGCCCTTTGGGGACTCACACATGCACAGCCCAGAATTGGGCCATGGGGTTAACTCCCACGGCCTCCCCTTGAGCAGCGGGGCGTAGGAACTCACACACAAATGTGTCCCCGTTTTGTCTCCTGGAAGGACAGTTCTGAGCTGGATTACACAGGCTCCCCAGAGGTCCCATGAGATCCACCATGAAGTCGCCCCTGCCTGGGGGCAGGGCATTGGACAACTCCATGGTATATCCCTCTGATTCCCTGTTCCACACCCCCAACCCGCATTCCTACTTCCTGGAATCACATGTGTTATGCAACTTGGAAGAGAAAAATACGAAGCTTTCCAGTTGAGCTCAGCCTTCCGGGAACAAACCACATGGGAATGGCCTGGCCTTGAGTACACAGACTCATAATCCAAGATTCTCAGTCAACAAATAGGTCTTCGTCTCCAGAATGCTGCCACTCGTGAGTCGGAGGGAGTACAAGAAGGATAGACCCCATATGAGTTCGGACTCCGTTGTTGCAAGTGAGAGAAACAGAAACCGTACTGACATAAGCCAATAGTTTGGGGAGAAAAAAAAGAGGGGGGATGTAATTCACTTCTCTTGCAGTGTAATTCACTTCCTTCCATGCAGAGAATTTCCGGCTTACATCCTCCCTCAGCGATAAAGAAAAGAGGACTTCTCTCTCTCTCTCCCCGGACAACTGTATAAAAATGCCAGAGCACGATTCTGATTGGCCCAGCCTGGAGGACGTGTCTACCCTTTGAGCCAATCACTTGTCGCCAAGGAAGTGGGCTGCTGTGACTGGCTAAATATGCGTTATACGCCCAGGCCCGTGGGTGGGCTTCTCAGATCGGCAACTTCAAGAGAAGCTCCCGGAAGGGACTTTGGGGAGGAATCGTTTCCCAAAGGACGATGCAGCCCATGCTGTTGGTGTTCCGTCCGTATTCCTCCGGCCTCCCTTCTGCAGCTGCCAGGACCTGCAGGCCTGGATGTGAGGCCTTCGATTCTGTCCCCTGGCCGGGCAGGCTGGAAACGCAGGCCGGTTAGCCCTGCCAGCAGCTGTCAGCCCATACGCGCCAGGAGTGTTGTGTAAGTACCCGGGCCGCCCCACCCCTGGGGTGGGAAAGCTCCAAAGGGTGTGTTCTCCACTATTTCCGAGAGTTCCCTGCGCGTAAACCTCCGGCCACCTCCGGAAGTGGGGCTGGCTTCATTCGTGCCGCGGGGACCCCTTCCCTTTTGCTCCCTTGCTCCTTCCTCCCAGTCAGCGTTTCTGCACTTTCCAAATCAGCTCCTTGAACTTGGATCTTAGCCTCAAGGCCTGCGCCTGGGGAACCCCGGCGATCGGGTAGGGGGCAGGGCTGTCCCTGCGCAAGAAGGGCAAAATAACCGTTGGCACCCACAGCCCTGCTTTCTCACTTACCTGTCCAACTACAGAGCTTTAGGTGAGGCGTCGAAGAAGCAGATCTCCAGACCTGGATTCTCTGCCCTGGTTTGCGACGGGAGAGCCCTCAGGAGAAATCTGTAAGGAACAGAGGAAGTAGGACAGGGCAGGAGGAAGCCCAGCCAAGGGGGATCTCAGCTCGTTCCCAGAAAGAGCTCTGGAGCTCGACTAGAAACGCAAAATTATCCCCTCCACCTTGAGGCAAGGGGGCCACACTCTGATACTGGTCAACCAGAGGCTGCAGGCTGCCCTCAAGGGGAGGAGGTTGAAAGCCTCTAGGCGGAATATTCTGGGTATTCACAACTCAGACATTCACAACTATTCACAACGGATGGGATCTGGGGGAGGCCGGCCCGCATCTTCTACTTGTGGATTGCAGCTGGTAGGAAAAGGAGCCTCAAAGCTGCTAAAACTGGACACAGACAACAAATATATACTGAATGTGACAAAAAAAAAAAAAAATAGGATACAGGCGCTTTGCCTTCTCCAAGTTTATGGTGCACTTGTAGAACTTAACATAAAGCTGCCTTGGGGCACCTGGGTGACTCAATGGGTTAAGCAGCTGACTTCGGCTCAGGTCACGATCTCACGCTTGGTGGGTTCGAGCCCCGCGTCGGGCTCTTTGCTGACCGCTCGGAGCCTGGAGCCCGCTTCGGATTCTGTGTCTCCCTCTCTCTCTCTGCCCCTCCCCTGCTCACACTCTGTCTCTGTCTCTCTCAAAAATAAACATCAAAAAAAAATTTTTTTTAAATAAAGGTGCTCAATCACCCAGTGCCAGACGCGCAGCTCAGCGCTGACGGGTTTCTATGTTCCTGGAGTCGGCGTTTCCCGCTGTTCCCCGCAAGCTCCCCTGGTTGAAGCCAGGTTGGGCCCTCCCTGGACTCACCTGCCGCCTCTTACCCCGGCCTTCGTACCCACTGTTTCCTCTGCCTTTCATGCCCTTTCCTCCTTCACCTGCCTACTGATCCCCCACGTACCCCTGTGAAAAGCTCAGATGTCAGTCTCTATGTCAAAAGCGGGTAAACTTTATCCCAGGGGAGCCAGAAAACTTCAGTATTTGAAAAAAAAAAAAAAGTAGTTCATGAAATTTACCACGCCAACAGAGTAAAAAAAGAAAACACTGACCGTGGCAGTGGACCTGTGTTGTGGACTGAGTACAGCACCCCAGGCACCCTGCTAAGCCCTCTGCAATGACTCACTAAATTCTCCCTGTGACCCAGACGCTCCCTGTAGGCTCGGTTGTAAACCCCGTTTCACAGAGGAGAAAAGCAAGGCACAGAGAGTCTCGGTAACTTGCCCGAGGTCACACAGCTGGTAAATGGTAGACGGGAGAGCTGAACTCCCGACAACGACCCCGGGTGTCGTTACTACCTGCCGTGCCGAAGGAATGATTGGAGGGACCGGCATACACGAAGTGACGCAAGATCCGGAGAGAGGACAGCCCTCCGGGTGAGTCCCCGCAGTGGAGGACAGAGAGGCTCGGGCAGGCAATGCAAGGGTTCTGGCTGGAGGCTGCAGTGCAGGACATGCATCTCGTCTGTGAAGCCGACTTCCAGGGACCCGGTGTCCCGGCCTCCCTGGGGTCCCCGGGGCACGGGGCCTCCTCCGCCCACCCCTTATCTTCTCCGTGTCACAACTGTGTGTTCACGGGGGACGCGCGCTGGGTTTCACTCAGACCTTTTTGGCCAGGACTTATTTGCCCTGCCTAGAAACAATCCACTTTTCTGGAACAAAAAAGAGGGACAGGATTCGAGACCCCAGGAGCCCTGGTGGGAACAAAGCCAGAGCCCACTCCGGGAGGCAGTGACGCAAGAAGCCAGTCCCTGGCAGGTCAGAGCAGACCAGCTGCTCAGCTGACCAGGTACTGACCAGACACTTGTTCTTTCTCCCAAGTGGGGGCGGGCCTGGGCCTGGAGTCTGAGCTTCCGGAGGACCACGGGGGTCCAGCATCCAGGATTGGGGGACGGGGGGGGGACAGGCAGCTTGTAGAGGAATGCAGAGGTGATGTCAAACAGGGTGATGGGAGTTCAGAGGGGATTTGTCTGAGAGTGCTGCCTGGCACTCTATTCCTAGAATCCTTCAGGCACCACTTCTGGGCTCAGTGGACAGTGTGCTGTGATCGATTAGCAATGTCTGCCACGGGTATAGGATGAGAAGTATGGGCAGGACGGTTACGTGTTTACCATCCCAGTTAGCGGGGCTTGGGAGAAGGGAGCTGATAACTAGTAACACCAGCAGCTACCATCTACTGAGCTCTTGGAACGTGCCAGAAACCACAAAAAGTGCTTTTCCTGCCTTATTTCATTTCATTCTCAAACCAGCTCCAGGAGAAAAGGGCGGCCCCTCCTTTAGAAGGTCCGTTCCACCAGGGCCATGATTTTATCTCCCTGTGTTGCTTACTGCTGTATCCCCAGCCCCTCGAAGAGTACCTGGCAGGGCCTCCGCGAAGCATCTGCTGTTGACTAGATTAACTCTCATTTTGCAGATGACGACACTGAGGCCCAGAGGGGTAAGTGACTTGCTCCCAGGCCTGCAGCTAGCAGGAAGCGCCGCTGTGGGACAGCGTCTCTTGTGCAACCTTGTGATGATGGCATCGTCCTGTAACCTCTGCCGTCCAGGGCAACAGTCCCTAGCGCACGTGGCTGTGAATGCTAGACATGAGGCTCGAGCGACGAATTTTGAGTCTTAGGTGGTCTTGGCTAATTGACATTGAAATGGCCACCGGGGGCCGTTGGTGACCACTTTGCCCAGCATCGCTCTAGAGCCCGGGTGGCTTGACTCCCCCCCAGACCGATACCAGACGCCAGATTCAGAATGTGGTTCTGATGCACACGGATACCCTGAGACGTGCTCGGTTGCAGTTCCGTCGGGGAGGGCAGGGGTGGACTTACCACGACCAACTGGGTTTGTGTTCTGCCGGCTGCAACAGTTCTGGGAAGGCTTTTTTCCGCGTTGTCTAACCTTACACGAGACGTCGGAAGACTCTAGAGGAGGATACGGCCCACTCGGGGTTACCTGCTGGCCTTGGACCCAGACCCTGAAGTCCCTCCCAAGTGTTTCATTTTAACAGTTGACGAAAAGAGAAACACGTGGTCCGCCTGGCGTGCCCCGGGGGAGTCAGGCCGCGGGCGATGCGAGCTTAGTTAGGGGCCTCCGTGTAAGCGGCAGGACCCAAGACAGAGTCAGCGGCAGGTGAAACCGTGACGGGCAGGGAGCCTCCTGTACATCTTACACGTGGCACCTGCTTCCCCGGTCACCTTGTCCCTACCTCTGGCCGGGGGCGGCCGTCTTTCCTTCCTTCCAGTCACGGCATCCTCCTGAGAAAGTGCCAGAAGCTGATGGAAACGCTAAGGTATAAACGACCGGGAGGCAGAGCGTCCACTGCCCGACAATTTCTCTTTTGACAGGAAGAAGGGGCTTCAGCTGGGAACCGCTCTCCGGCTGGCCGAGCATCAGGCATCATCAGCAAAAGCTCACACATATTCAGCTGTCTGTGGCAGGTGCCGCCGGGAGTGCTGGTCATAGGGCAAATCAGTGATTTATTACTATTTTTTAAATGTTTATTTATTTTTGAGACAGAGAGAGACAGAACGTGAGCGGGGTAGGGGCAGAGACAGAGGGAGACACAGATTCCGAAGCAGGCTCCAGGCTCCGAGCTGTCAGCACAGAGCCCGATGCGGGGCTGGAACCCACGAACCGCAAGATCGTGACCTGAGGGGAAGTCAGACACTCAACCGACTGAGCCGCCCAGACCCCCTGTGTGTCTCTGCCCATTGGCTGGCCTGATCCTCTAGAGGCATCTGGTGCTTCCTGTCCTCTGGTCTAAACAGTTAACAAACTTACAAGAGTGAGCCTGCCAAGAACTGCGCTTGGGGCCGTGATCCAGGTCGGGCCCCTGGGCCTGCCCCTCTGTGCCCGGCTGCGATTTTTCTAGATTACTCAGCTTTTGGGAGGGAAGCTGGGCCAAGGACAAACACTTGGTGAGAAGAACAGACTGTTTAGAGAACAGGCCCACCTCCTTCTCCCTCCCTCCTCCTCCAGGAGACAGGGGAGCCTGCAAACGCCCCGCAGGGGGGGCGGGGCCAGCTCCAAGTGCAAGTTCTCAGGGCCCGCCCCTGCCAAGCCCAGCTGCTCTCTGGAAGTCTGGCTGGCCTTTCGCACTCACGCTCGCTCGGGGGGACACCTTTCTCTGCCTCCCCTTCCTACCGGCTGCAACCTCCTGGGCACAGGGAGGTCAGGGCCAACTCAGTAGCCTGAAGGAAAAGCAGCTTGCAGCCCTTTCAGAGAAGCTTCTAGCGCGCTGGTTAACTTTGGGCGCTGGCGCACGGTGGCGTGGGTTCCTCATCCTGGTTCCTGCGCTCACCCATCTGTGTGGTACGGGATGCATCCTCCACTCCCAGAGCCTCTGTTTCCTCATCTGTAAAGTGGGGTGACGGCAGCATGGGGCCCGAAGGCTACCGTGAGGGCCTGTGTATTACCTGCCATTAACTAGGCCTCACTTGCCTACACCTTCCTCCTCCCCGCCCCGTGCCTTTTTCTTTCTTTTTTTTTTTTTTTCCTATTTTTATTTTTTGCCATTCTGTGTATCCAGATGACGTGTTCTTTACGAGGGAGAGTCAGCTGTGCGTGTTCCTGAAGTATCGAGCATAGAAATAACAGCCTCGCGTGTCCCTCTCTGGTGACAGTTGCACCTGCCCCATCTAGGGCCGGCAGCCTCACAGAGCTCGACACTCAGGCTTGGGATTTAACGCTCTGAGATTGTTGTCTTGGAATTCTTAATAATTCCATTCGTTGGATTTGTATGAGTGGGTTGGTGGGCGTGGCTCACAGGTTTACATCACTGTCGCTCCCGTGGGGGCTTGGGCACAGACAGGTGCAGGGAGGCTTAGGGCCAAACCTCTGGGCGCTGCCCACCCAATTCCACGGCCTGGGGTGCCGTGAGGGTCTGCATGTGTCCCACAAGCATCTCCATGCTCCAGGCACACGGCACAAGCCGGCACCACGACAGATCAAGAGAGATTGCCGAAGAAAGGAAATCACGTTCTTCTTGCTTTAGGGGCCCCACATTTTCACTTTGCCCTGGACCCTGCAAATTACGTGGCTGGCCGTGGTTCCGTCTGGTGCCCGAATCTCAGAAGTGTCAGGGCACTGAGCCACTGCCAGGGGTTCCCACCGGAACAGCCTTTGGGGGGGTTATTTAGAGCCTCACAAACATGCACTCCTCTGGGCCAGCGTTATTTATAACAGGGAAAGCGGCCCAACAATGGGGGAGGCGGTCAAGCGTACAATCAAGATGGGGGGGAGGGATCAGATGCCCCTGGAGAAGCATGTCTTAGAGGAGAACTTAGGGCGTGAGAAAAACTCATGATATTTGCAAAAGAGGGAAAAAGGCAGTCAGCAGAGGGCCTGTACCACGTGACTTCATTTGCATAGCTGTGTGGGCAACATATACCGGGCTGACTTACACTTAAGTACTGACAGCTGCTCTCCTTAGGTGGGCGATTTTTTTTCCCCTTTTGTAGGTGCGTGTTTTCAACTTCCACACACGGGGTGCACATCACTTCTGCCATTGCACAGAGGAGCCACGGTGCAGGGGGCAAGCTTAGTTCAGACCTGCAGACTGTGAGGCTTGACTGCCTGGGCTCAAAGCTCGGTTCTGCTCTGGCCAAGCTCTGTGACCTTGGGCAAGTGATTGAACTTCTCTGGGCCCCAGTCTCCCCGTCTGTGAGCCGGGCGAGTAATACCACCTCCCTCAAAGAGGCACGGAGATGAAATGAGTTAAGAGGTGCAAGGGGCTCAGACCAATGGCTAGCTCATAGCAAGCTGCGTACGGCATTGATGTTATTCTTGTAAAGAAATTATATAAGAGAAAAACCCAAAGACGCAACAATATTAGCAATCGTTACTTCTGGATGGTGCAGAAGTGAGTGGTTTACTTTTCCTTTTGGACTTCTCTGCATTTCCCTTGAAGCATGCACTCCTTTTACAATTGGAAAGAAAATAGTAATTAAAGGCGAAATAAAAGTGAAAGTGTCGGGGAAAACAGGATGAAGTCAGGTTCCACAGGAAAACAGCATGAAGTCTGCATGCTTTTCCGGTCAAGGTCACCAGTGGATTCTTGAGCTTGTCCCAGGCCCTTATTCTAGGCCTCCTCATCCGGTTGTGGTCCGAGTTCTCCTTCATAAAGGATCCAACATCTGGTGGACAGATGCCAGTGCTGAATTAGAGGCTCTCGCGATCAAGTATCTATAGCTAACTCTTTCCAATAGATATATAGCCATATACACATAGATTCATACATATATCATTTACTATACTATATCCATCCGTCTATCTACTATATATATAATATGTATATATACAGAGAAGGAATCGTTAACTACAACTATAAAAAAGAATACTCCCGCCCACAGCTCCGAAAAAGAACCCTAACAGGAGACTGACCATGATATGGTAATTGCTCACTCACTTGCTTGCCTCCCTGCCTAAAATTCCTGAAAATGTCTTCTATCCCAGGCACGTACCACAGTGCCTGGAGCATTGTAGAAAGTCCCGGGGCGCCTGGGTGGCTCAGTCGGTTGGGCGTCCGACTTCGGCTCAGGTCACGATCTCGCGGTCCGTGGGTTCGAGCCCCGCGTCGGGCTCTGGGCTGACGGCTCAGAGCCTGGAGCCTGCTTCCGATTCTGTGTCTCCCTCTCTCTCTGCCCCTCCCCTGTTCATGCTCTGTCTCTCTCTGTCTCGAAAATAAATAAACGTTAAAAAAAAAAAAAAAAAGAAACTCCCTCCAAGTCTGTTGAATGAACTAATGAATGAAGGCGGGCGTGAGTTCAAGGAATAGCAGACATTCACATGGCAAGATACAGACGTAGAACAAGATGTGGGATTAGCTTTTTTCGGGGGGTAGACATAGATCGAGGGAGGGTCAAAGATGAGGAAGGAAGGCTTCCGAGTAAAGATGATCCTTGACTGAAGGCCTGAAGGTGGTTCCAACGTTAGTTTTGCCCTAAGTCCCTTTATTTTATTTTATGTTAGTTTTTTAACGTTCATTTAATTTTGAAAGAGAGAGAGAGAGAGAGTGCGAGAGCAGGGGAGGGGCAGAGAGAGAGAGGGAGACACAGAATCCGAAGCAGGCTCCAGGCTCCGAGCTGTCAGCACAGAGCCCGACGCGGGGCTCGAACTCACAAACCCTCAGATTATGACCTGAGCCGAAGTCAGAGGCTCAACCGACTGAGCCACCCAGGCGCCCCTACCCTAAGTCCCTTTAAATTAAAAAGATACTTTCTATACTTTTGTTTCTCCACCAGTTAAAGATATTTAATACAAATCCCAATCGTCCCAAGTCATCTTTGAAAAAGGCCCATGAGTGTTGTGTCTAGCACGGAAAGGGCAAAGACCAGCCTCGAGGATTTCCCCGGCCATGCTGACTCCCCATCCCTATTTTCTATTCTTTTCTGGCCCATCTTCAGGGCTGCAACCGGCCCCTGCTTTACGGGGGGCCCTGAAAGACGCGCTGAATCCTTCCCAGAGAAGACAGGGAGTAGAAAAACAAGGAGAGAGAGCCTTTTGTTTGATTTGCTTTTTGTAACAGCTTTACTGAGAGGTAATTCGCATACCATAAATTTGCCTTTTTAAGTGGTACAATTCAATGGCTTTTGGTATATTCAGAGTTGTGCAATCATCACTATTACCCAATTCCAGAATATTTTTGTCACCCCAAGGAGAAATCCCTTGTACGGCCGCCCCCATTTCCTCCCAGCCCCCCCAGACCCAGGCAACCACCAACCTACTTTGTCTCCCTGGGTTCCCCTGTTCGGGACACTTCATGTAACTAAAATCATACCCTGTGTGTCCTTCTGGTGTCTGACTTCCTTCACTCAGCGTAATGGTGTCCAGGTTCAACCAAGCTGTAGCAGGAGGTAAGCTGGACAACTGATAGACGGGTGGGTGATAGTTAAATTCACTCATCCCACAGTGTTAACCAGATTACGGAGCGCCTACTGCGTGCCAGTCCTGAGGGCCCGGCCAGGAATAAAACCCACCGTAAACTCTGTCCCGGAGGGTTTCTAGTGGGGGAGAGAGACCCTAAACCCAATGAGTAAGAAAGGGATTTGGCACATTCAACGGCGCCAAGAGCCAGGTGAAGCGCAAAGCTGCAAGCGGCGACAGAGGGGGAAGGCGACCATACCTAGAGGGGCCAACGGACGCCTCACTTTAGGGTGAGCGCAGCGGGCTGAGGACCCCTTGCAGCGCTCAGGTCGGTCCCTAGGGGCCGCGCCAGGGACTCTGGCGGACCCTAGCGCGCGCTTCGCAGGGCCAACCTGGGGGCCGCGCGCGCGGGGGCGAGTCCGGTGGCGGGGGTGGGGCTGCGGCCGAGGGTGGGCGCTCCGGCCCCGCCCCCTCCCGCGGCCGCGCTCACCGCTCCACCTCCTCCGGCCGCGCGCACCGCCCCCAACTCCCCCGGCCGCGCGCACCACGGCCTCCCTCCCCCGGCCGCGCGCACCGTCCCCTCTTCCCCCGGCCGCGCGCACCACCGCCTCCCGCCCCCGGCCGCGCGCGCCTCCCTTCACCGCCCCCCTCCTGCCGCGCGCGCCTCCCCCCGCCCCTCCCGCCTCGCGCGCCTCCCTCCCTCCCCCGGCCGCGCGCGCCCTCCTCCCTCCCCGGCGCAGGCCCCGCCTCGGCGCCGCCTGAGCCCACCTCCTCGTGGCCGCCGCCATTGGCCGCGCGCGCCGCCTCCGCCCTCGGCCTCGCACTTCCTGGCGGAGCCATGGCTGCGCAGCCGGCCGGTCCCGGGGCTCCGGCGACCCGGCCCCGCCGCCGCGCCCGTCCGGTCCCGCCGCCGCCGGGGGTCCCCGCGCCGCTCCCGTAGCGCGCCCTCCAGGTGGGCCTCCGCGCGCGCCGTCGGGGGATCCGGGGAGTGGGGAGGGCCCCCGCCCCGCGAGCGGCGACCCCCGGCCGCGCCGCCCCCTCCCCCTCCCGGCGTCCCGCGGTGCTGGGGGGGGGGGCGCGGCGGGAAGGGGAACACGGAGGGGCAGCGGCCGCCGCCGCAGGTGAGACAGGTGCGGCCTGCGCGGCCCAGGTGAGTGTCCCCGCGTCCCGCCGCGGGCGCCGGCCCGGCCGCGTCCCGACTCCGCCTGCTCGCCGCCCGCTCGAGCTGGCCCGGCGGCCGTTGGGCCGCCAGTTCCGCCGGCGGGGGTGTGTGGGGGGGGTGTGGGTGCGAGCCAGCGACCGTGGCGGCCCCGAGACCCAGCCCTCGAGACCCGGGGCTGGTGAGTAGCGGCGGGTGTCCGAGGCCATGTCCCGATCGCCGAGGTCCGGCAGGTTCAGGGTAGAAACCCGGAGGCAGCTCGGAGAGCAGGCTCCCTGGGGACCCTCCGTCCGGACGTGGCCTCTGGTCCCATGTTTACTAAGAGATCTTGTAACGCGGAACTGGGGATCGCCGCTGCCCGTGCGGATGGCCTTGACCCCTTAAAGCACGCGAGGCGGCTGACACCCAGCGCTCCTGTACACATTGGCCCCAAACCGCTTGCCCCGAGACAAAAGGGAGCCTCCACCAAGGGGAACTCTCTTAAGAAATCTTGGCCTAGAAAAGAACGCTTTGAGCGCTGAGAGCAAACCTGAGCTCTGGCTGGTTGCGGGGGGGGGGGGGGGAGAGGGAGAGGTGCGGGGGAGGGTTGTGGAGAGAGGGACCTGCTGCTTTCTCGGGTGTGACCTTGGACAGCCCCCTCCACCACCTGAGCGTCAGAGTCTCAGAGGGTGAAGGTAGAACATCCAGCAGGCCCGGCTGAATATTGATTTCCTTCCTTTCCCTCATGAACCCCCCAGCAGCCCAGGGGCAGTCAAAGGGGACAGGGGGGTGGGGACAGCTGGCCTTTGTCACAAAGTTGCTAGTTTGTCAGGGGAAATCTAGCTGTCCTTTCCTTCCCCAGGGAGCTGGACAGGATGGATTGTGCCCGAATGTATGTCCCCCATTATCTTGACACTGTGCTTACATTTTGTGACATTTTTCTTTATTAGCCTAGGCTGTTGGTTCAGTAGGTAGCAACTTAGCAAGGGGAAGAAATTCCTCGTTAAGCCCAGGGTGTGACTTGCTTAAGTCCCTTCTCGGTGCCCCCATGCCCTCCAGATCCCCTAAAGCCTACCTCTGTGCTATTGTTAGTGAGTTACTTGGCTGGAAGAAACTTTAAGGTGTCTGATTCACCCGCCCATCCCGGAGACGTGATTACGACGTCTGGAGGTGAACGTGAGCGTTTGGTTTTATACTGGGTGGTCCAGGCAGGGCCTAGGCCTTAGTAGAGGTTTCCTGCCTGTGGGCAATTTTTTTCCCGTGAGTCCATTTCTATTTTTCTGTTTTGAATGGCCAGGCAGGGTAGCTTGGGGTTGAGAGCAAGGAGGCCCCCCTGGGTGGGAGGCCCAACCCCGCAGCTCCTTCCTGGCTGTGTGATGCTGGGCAGTAGCCTTGGACTCACGGGGTTTTTCCGGGGATTAAATCCGTGAAGACACAGGAAGGCACTTAAAGGAAAAGTACCTGTGTCGAGACCGTGAACGTGTTTTATACGTGGCAGTCATCACTGGGTCACAGCCCTGCCTTCGTCATGATCTTTCAAAAGTTAAGCTGTTCTCACAGACTGGGCCACGTCCAGCAGAGCTTTGCGGTGAAGGGCCCATGTCTGGCCACTTTTGGGGGCCGGACGGACCCGGGTTTGTTTCCCAGCCGTTTACGAGCTTGGTGACTGGAGCTCAGCGTCCTCATCTGTAAAATGGGATGTGACATTAGCCTGGCCGAGTAGTTGCGGGGCTTACACGAGACAGCCCAGGTAAATCCCTTAGCCGGGGTCTGCGGTCACTATATCTTGATCTAGCCGAAGGCCTAGTTGAGATCAAGCATCAGAAGGCAGGTATTTGTAGGAGGTGGGCTGTAAAAGACAGGATACTGTCAGATTTTAGTGACTAAAGGAACAACGTTAAGTCTACTGTCTGATTCTGATCACCTGAGTTTTTCAACTCAGCGTAAGAGTTCTCATTTCTGTACTGTCTTCTCTCCGTCTTTCCTCCGTGTAACTGGTTTCACCCTCGTCGTCCTCGATATCTGCCAGCAGCCTGCGATTACTGAATGACCTGGGGTTTATTACTGCACACTCAAAAATCCCTGTTCTTGTCCTAGGGCTGGGATCTCTTCTATGATGGAGGGAAGCCGGCAGACGCGAGTGTCACGGCCGTACAAGATCAGCGAATCTTCAAAGGTCTGTGAATGGCCGCTCGCCACCCTGTGCAAGTTGCCTACGAAGTGTGGTATTTTTCTGATGAGATCAGTCCTAAAGGCCAGACAGATTTTCTGTTCCCGGTGGTGGTGTTAGCCTCCTTAACAATGAGTAGACAGGTAGCTCGGGCACGGGGTAGAAAACATCCGAAACTCAGAGCAGGAGCGTGAGGGACGTTAGAGATGCACCTTGACTCGCTTGTTCTTTGCCTCAACTCAAAGATGTGGATGGGACAGAAGGAAAAAGCCATGGGATGTGTGTCCCCACTTGGGGGCCCCAAAACTCCAAGGACACGTCCATTGACAAGCCAGCACCTGACCTAGCGGTCGGGGTCACGTGTTGCGTACCTGGGTATTAAGGGCCTGGAGTCTTTCCCCCAGTCTGCCTTTCTGGGACCCTAGGAGCGAGTGAGGGTGGGTTCCCTATGGCCAGCCTACCAACCTGTGTCATGCTGGCCACATCAGGATCACCCTGGCAGGGGGGAACGTATCCAATTCAGAATGCATATGCCGGGCCCCACCCCAGACCTGCTGACTTACAATCTGAGAGCAGGACCTGGGAATCTATACTTTCAGCAGACCCGAGGCTACTATAAATAAGGATCGGGGGACCAATTTTCAGGCCAGTCTCCGTTCACACCTGTTCCTCTATAAATATCAGTAACACCTCTTTTTTTTCTTTAAAAAAAAAATATTATTTTTAAAAAAAATTTTTTTTATCACCACTTTTCTTTAAAAGTGGCCCTTTTGGAGATTTAAATGTTCTGGTTACCTCAGCTCGTGCATTTTCACTGGAGCCAATATTGCCCCCACAATTGGTTCTTGGGAGAGGGGAGGGTATAAAAAGAATTCTCTTTTTTGCAATCAGAGATTACAGCTATACATACAGTTCACGTACAGATACACAGGATATGTGTGGCGTTAGAATCTCACGGGCGCCGTTAGGAAAAAATATGTCAAAAGAAGACTGAAAAAAGACGGAGGTAACCACTTTAGATAAAGGGACCTGTGAGCAGCGTGTAGATTTGAGGGCAAAACAGAGGTTCTGCAGATGTGCATAGAAGGAAAACGAGGTAGAATTTTCAGGAGAGGTGGGTTCTCCGGAGAAACGGGCTCTTATTTCCATCTGAGTTACCGAGAAGGCTCTTGCCAAGCCCGGCTTTATCTGCCGCGAAAACCCAGAAAGGTCTCGCGGCTGTCTCAAAGAGGCTTTGTTTCAGAGCCTGGCTGCAGAGACAGTACGGCTTTCTGAGCGTGGTGATAGTGCTGGAAATCTTTGTCCCCGAAAGGCGCGTTCCGGGTTCGTTTCTGTCGGAATCTATCCCGTGGTTACATGGTATCCGTGTTTCTGACTCACTGTACTTAAAGAGGGCCCGGAGGGTAAGTGTAGCCTGGATTTTCTAGACGTCAAACACACCCAGGTAGCCAGCCCCCAGATTACAGCAGAGATTACCAGACCCTCCAGTCCCAGTCGCCAGCTTCCGCGACTGGAGTGTTGTCTGCCCTTGAACTCAATGCGAGTAAGGCTCCTTTCGCCGGTTCCTACGCCTCTGAGGTCTGGCCCTGTTGCTGCCTGTGAGCGGTAGGCTGTTCACCTTCCGGGCGCGATGGAGTCTTCCATTGTGTGACGGCCGCTGCTGGTTCATCTGCTCTGAAATGTGTTGATCCGTTCTGATGATGAATCCCGTTTGCATGTAAAACACTCCGTACGTGCTGCATTCTGGCTAGGGTTGGCTGCTGAGGGCCTGTGTTTCTTCTCTCACGTCGCCTTGCCGCGGGTAGAGGCACTAAAATAGGGAATAAATGAACGAGTAAGAGTTAGCACCATCGAAGAGTGTGGGGGTCGAAGCTTCTAGGTTTTAGGAAACGCTGTGACTCTGTTGCTGAGGTCCCTTTGAAACCGGGAGGTCGTGTTTGGTGTTTTTTGGTTTTGGGTTTTTTTTTTCTTTTGAAAGTCTTCACCTCTGCCGCTGCACTGAAATATCCAGAAACGGGTTGTCACTGAGACCCAGGTGAAGAATGAAGCGTGCCTACTTAGCATGGAGACCCAGTTTTAGAAACAGTGGCTGCCCTTTTCCCTGCCCTGGCTCACTGGAGCAGATGGTCCTCTCCGCAGCTGTCATCTGGGGCTGTCCCCATCCCCCACCCCCTCCAGGGGGCTGGTTTTTCTTTTTACGCCGCAGCTGGGGGTCCTGTGTGCACCCATTGAAGTGTGCTGGCCCCACATCCCCACCAGCTTACAGACAACCGGGGGCCTGGGGCGGGGGGCACACAGCCCACCTGACGCCCCTCGCTTCCGGGGGCTTTGAGCCTTCGCGGTCACGAGAGGGGCTGCCGGTGTGGTGCTTGGACGCTTCCTTCCTCGAGTCCGCACCCGAGAGGGGCCCCGAGCCGGGGTGTGTTGCAGCCCAGACCGGGCCAGCCGGGCTCTCTCTGCCGGTAACCAGAATAGGCAGGGAGATCCACGTATGGAACCTCCAAGAAACCGTCCTGTGATGTGAGAACAACACAGCCTGGCTCTCCGCACTTGGATGGGAAGGCAGCTTCGGGCAGTACCTGTTAGGCGTCCACGTCACAAGTCCGAGAACGTTGCCCGCACCTGTAACCTAGAGGGAGCGGTGGGTGTTGGGAGTGGCCGGGTGAGGAGGGACCGCGGGGAAACAGTTATTACCCCCGTCACGGGTGTGTTGGGAGGAAGGGAAGAAGGCGATGACACCACGGCAGGACACAGGTTGCAAAGTGGCCTGCGGGGACCTGGCGGTCCCCCCCCCCACAGCTGCTCACACCTGCTGAGCCCTCGGCCGCACCACCTCCCCTTTGAGGCTCGGTGCCCGGCCAGCCCTGTCTGCCGACACCCTCAAATAGACCAGCTACGTCACCCATGTGCCTGGACGGCCTGTGCCTCCCTGTACTAAATTTCGTCGTGTTTCTGATGTAAATAAACCGGGCGGTGTGTGGATCCCGAGCCCCCGGAGCCTGATTGGCCTTCCAAGGATGGAGACGCTGCTGCCTGGGTCTGACGTGGCCTCGTACCCTCCAAAGCACGTGGCAGGCAGACAGCACTCCGCAAACGTCTCCCTCACCTGGATTGCTTGAATTGACCCATTTTCGTTGTTCACGTGAACTGATTTGTTGATTCCGGTGCCGTGTGGTGATTAAACGTTCGGGCTCCGGAATCAGACCTAGCCGCAAATCCCAGCCCTGCCTCTCAGCCACGGTGGGACTTTGGGCAAGTTTCCTAGTCTCTGAACCTCAGTTTCTCCTCATCTGGGAAATGGGCATGATTACAGACCTTCCCTTGGAGGAGGGTCATCGTGAGCCTCGAATGAGACAGCACATACCCAGCGCACAGTGCGAGATTCGTATAAGCCCCGCCCTGGGGAAGAGGCCACGCTCCTGCACTTTTTCCCCAGAGCACTTTAGTCGGGATGCATCGCGGAGTCTCTGGGACCCGCCCCATCCCTGGACCCATCGATAGAAGTGGGAGCCCCTCGCATGGCTGGGCGCTAAGCATTTTCTACAACACGGAGCGAGCAGTCTTCCTTGGTGGGAGGCCTCCGTGGGAACCCTGGGTCTCCTGGAACGGCGCCCCGTCCTCTTAACGTCCCATGCCGAGCGGTAAACGCCCTCCTCCGCACTTGTGAGACCAGGAAAAGGGGGCTCAGAGGCTTCTCAGGGCTTTCTCAAGATCACACAGCTAGTATGTAGCAGACCTGGGATTCAAACCCAGCTTCTGTCCGTGTTTACAGGCTATACCTGAGCAACTGGGCTGCCCCTACGGGACGGCCATTTTTAAACCTATCTGCTCCGGACCCACAGTAAGAAAGAAAGGGGGCAGGGAGAGAAAAAATACAACTTTGAGGAACTGTGTTTAGAAAGAAAAAAAAAAGGAAAGACGAAAGAGGAAGAGAGATTACGTTTTTAGGGATTGTATTTATAAAGAAAGACGGTAGGTAGGAAGGAAAGGAGAACGGTAAGTTTTTAGAAATTGCCTTTGCTAGGCCACATTGTTTGGTAAGTGATCTCTGCCCCCGCTGTAGGGCTCAAAGCCACACCCCGAGGTCAAGAGTGTCCTGCTCGGCGACTGAGCCAGCCGGGCGCCCCTTTAGGAGCTGGCATTTGAAAAGAAAGAAGGAACCCTACAGGGTGTGCACCGAATCGCTCTCGTTTAGTTAAGTGCGGGTGGTGAGGCCCGGGGTTGACCCCGGGACCCTGCAGGGGGGAGGGGGGGCGGGGGCGGGGCCGGGGGGCGGGGCTGCCGGCCGAGCCCTGACGCGCGCGCACGCGCTCTCGGCCGCAGGTGTACCACTGGGCCGACCACTCGACCACGGTGCTGCAGCGGCTGAACGAGCAGCGTCTCCGCGGCCTCTTCTGCGACATCGTCCTGGTGGCGGACGAGCAGCGCGTGCCGGCCCACCGCAACCTGCTGGCCGTGTGCAGCGACTACTTCAACTCCATGTTCACCATCGGCATGCGCGAGGCCTTCCAGAAGGAGGTGGAGCTCGTGGGCGCCTCGTACATCGGGCTCAAGGCCGTGGTGGACTTCCTGTACGGCGGGGAGCTGGCGCTGGACGGCGGCAACATCGACTACATCCTGGAGACGGCGCACCTGCTGCAGATCTGGACGGTGGTGGACTTCTGCTGCGAGTACCTGGAGCAGGAGGTGAGCGAGGACAACTACCTGTACCTGCAGGAGCTGGCCTCCATCTACAGCCTCAAGCGGCTCGACGCCTTCATCGACGGCTTCATCCTGAGCCACTTCGGCACGCTGTCCTTCACGCCCGACTTCCTGCAGAACGTCTCCATGCAGAAGCTGTGCGTCTACCTGAGCAGCAGCCAGGTGCAGCGGGAGTGCGAGCACGACCTGCTGCAGGCCGCCCTGCAGTGGCTGACGCAGCAGCCGGAGCGCGAGGCCCACGCCTACCAGGTGCTGGAGAACATCCACTTCCCGCTCATCCCCAAGAACGACCTGCTGCACCGCGTCAAGCCGGCCGTGTGCTCGCTGCTGCCGCGGGAGGCCAACTGCGAGGGCTTCATCGAGGAGGCGGTGCGCTACCACAACAGCCTGGCGGCCCAGCCGGTCATGCAGACCAAGCGCACGGCGCTCCGCACCAACGAGGAGCGCCTCCTGTTCGTGGGCGGCGAGGTCTCCGAGCGGTGTCTGGAGCTCAGCGATGACACCTGCTACCTGGACGCCAAGAGCGAGCAGTGGGTCAAGGAGACGCCCCTGCCGGCCCGGCGGAGCCACCACTGCGTCGCCGTGCTGGGGGGGTTCATCTTCATTGCCGGCGGCAGCTTCTCCCGGGACAACGGAGGGGATGCGGCGTCCAATCTTCTTTATAGGTATGACCCCCGCTGTAAACAGTGGATCAAGGTGAGATTAAAGCCAGATTATTTCTTTACTCTTGAGGACTTTTGCTCTCTTAACCTAGCCTTGACTGCCCCCCTTGCTCTCGGGCCTCGGCCCCCGTCCCGCCTCTGTTCTGACCGAGGCGGCGTGAGGACACAGGGGCGCGCCCGGCCCCGAGCCCGCGCCCTGCCCGGGGCGGGGGAGGGGCGGGGGAGGGCCGAGCCGCCGCTGCGGCGCAGGCGCAGTCGTAGTCATTGTCCCGCGCGGGGCCCTCCAATAGAACTTTCTGCGGGCGACACAGAGGTTCTGTGCCTGTGCTGATACCCCGGCCACCAGCCACGTGTGGTGACTGAGCGCTCAGAATGCGACCAGTGGGACCCAAGGACTGAATTTGGGGTTGTATTTCACTTAAACTAACTGACGTCTGTCTGAGTGTAAATGCCCGCCCGAGGCTGGTGGCTGCCATGCTGGATGGTGCCGGCCTAGAGGTTGGACCCAGGGTTCGGACGGTGTTCCCCCAGAGTCGCCCCAGAGCTCCCCCTTCGGGAAAGGTTTGGAGCTCGTTTGAGGAGGCCACGGAGGCTCCCGCCTGGTGGCAGCCGTGGCCAAGGCTGGGTCTCGGTGTCAGGCCCGAGTTCACACCCCAGCTGCGCCGAGTCGCTGCTGGGGATTTCAGACTGCTTCCTCGCCCTCCAGATTCCCAGCTTCCGCCTCCGGAAACGGGGTCGGTAGGGGGGGGCGTGGACATCCAGAGGTCAGGGGCTGGGGCCGGTGGGGGTTGGCAAGCCCCTGGCACAGAGAAGGCAGTCCTCTCCTCCCACAAACACCTCCCCAGATCACGACCCTCAGAAACCGGTCTGCCTTTCTGCCCGTGCCTCCGCGCTTTTGCTTAACTCGGTGATTTTATCTGAGCGCGAAACTCGGAATGGGCTCCGGTGACCTTTCTGTTTTATTCTCGAAAGTCTGCAAACCACCCTGCAGCGTGTAGGTCCTGCCCCTCGAAAGAGGCCCCCTGTTTGGAGCCCGTCCTCGAGAGCTCCGTAGCAGGGGCAGCCTGCAGGTGCGGTCTCCTTTGGGACTGTGTTCTACTTGGATTATTTAAAAAAAAGAAAAAGTTGAGTCTTCTGCTTTTTAATTTCCCACTGATTGCCCCTTTCTGTCTGTCAACACGATAGCAATCAGCATTAATTCTAAAAGTGTCTGGTGTGGGAGGAGCAAGAGGAGAGATGAGTTTTTGTTCCAGGAAACCACTAAACCGGTCATTCTGAACCGTATGCTCTGCAGAATTCGAGTCCACAAGGTCAGCCGCTGCCCAGGCCGGCTGGGGGACTGTGTTCTCTGTCCCCTTCTCGGGGGACAAGGTCTCAAGGGTTCCGGGAGCTCTTGAGAAGTCCTGTCCGAAGAGCCCCTCTTTCGTCAAGGGTGACTCCCTTCCCCAGACGCGCTTGGCCACTGCCTGACCCTCCTGGGCTGTGCGTTCCACAGCACGCATTTGGGAGCCGAGTGCTCGATGCTGACGTTGTCCCGAGCGTGGGGAAGGGAAGGTACAGGTGTCCCGCCTCCACAGGTGGCCTCCATGAACCAGCGCCGTGTGGACTTCTACCTGGCCTCCATCGAAGACATGCTGGTGGCCGTCGGTGGCCGGAACGAGAACGGAGCTCTTTCTTCAGTGGAGACTTACAGCCCCAAGACCGACTCCTGGTCCTACGTGGCCGGCTTGCCGAGGTGACTGGGGGCCGGGGCGGGGTTGGGGGGGGGGGGCAGAGTCCTCAGGCAGGCTCTACTCTGGGGCTCCGGTTGTCCACCTCGTCTTGGCCTCTAATTTCAGGAAAAATCTCCTGGCTTGTAGATAACTCTGGGTAGACTGTGGGGGCAGAGGGCGTGGTGGTAACAAGTCAGGGGACAGACCATCCAAGTGCAATGTCCCCTCTGCCGCCAAGACAGTCGTCCCTCAGTTTCCAAGTCTGTTCACTCCTGGAGCTTCAGGGAGAGAGTGTTAGGTTCAGATAGCGAGGGCTTTCCCGAGAAACGTCCCTGAGCGTGGACCTGGGTTGGTCCTCGAGGTGACAGAATAGGGCTGTTGGGAGCGAGATGTTCCCAAGGAGCCTTCCCCCCGCCGGTCCACATCATCCAGCGTCCGGGGGCTCCCTGGGGTGTCCCAGGGCTCGGAGCTCCTCCTCCTCGGTTGCCCCGCGTGCCGGCGTGCACTCAGGGAGCCCCTGTCACCCTGACGGGTTTAGCAGAAGGTGCCTGCCACTTAACGTTAGCAGTTCCCCGTGGCTGAGCGTGCAGGCACGGCACGCGTTCCGAACCAGTCTTGCTGTGGAACGCGTCCGGCGGTCTTGGGTGCGTCCCCAGGAGCTAGACGGGTGAGCGGTGTGAGCGTTTGATGGTGAATCCCACCGTCCTCCAGTCCCCAGTTACTACCACCTTCCTGTGGAGGTTGTAAGAAGCCGGTGGAGCAGTGCCTTTGGCAATTGGGATGACCGTGTGTCACCTCTGGGCCAAGTGCTTGATATGATGAGTCCCTTGATACCCAGGGACCTGGTGGGGTGGGGGTAGGCGCCCATGTAATCTGTCATCCAAACCAGGATGACAGTGAACCTTAACTGTAAATACCCACCCCGTCACCGTCAGACCAAGACCTGTGATCTCCTTAGGTTTAGATACCTTTTTTTTTTTTTTTTAATCATCCCATTTTACAGATGGAGGAGTGAGGCTCAACGATAGTGATAAGAGCCCCTGCGGCCATCACTGTGGGCCAGCTGGAGTGATTCACGTACCTAAACGCTAAAACAAACCTGATTTTTTTCTTTCTAAATGGGCCTTAGGGGTCCGAGGTTGGAGTAAACATAGCCCGTGATGCTGTAATCGTTAGTGCGTGTGCTGAGCTGTCAGCACAGAGCCCGACGCGGGGCTCGAACCCACCAACTGAGATCACATTCCGAGCCGAGGTTGGACGCTTAACTGACGGATCCACCAAGGCGCCCCCACACGGCACTTTTTAGAGCAGTTTTAGGTGTACGGAAAATCGAGCAGAAGGTACAGATTGTTCCCATAGACTCTCTCCCCTGAGCTCATTTCCTCTGCGCTACATTTGTTACAACTGACGCACCCAAATGGCTACAAGACACTCACCGAGGCCCACGCTAAGCGAAGGCTCGCTGTGTCGCCTGTGCTGTAGGTTTGGACAAATGTCAGGGGCGCGCCTCCACCCGCGCGTGTCACACAGAGTGTTTTCACTGTCCTGTGAGCCTCCTGTGCTCCCCACATTCATCCCACCCGAGCCCCGGGCCCCGACGGCCTAAGGGTTTTTTTCACTGCCCCTGGAGTCTTTTCTGGAATGTTGCAGAGTTGAGGCTGTGCTTTGTTTCGTTCCCGTTTGCTGTATAATTTGAAGGGAACCTACGAGTGCCTCAGTCACACGGTCCCATTGTTTTTAGCTCTTACGCGAGGCATCTGCCGTGTCATTATCCCCGTCCTGACACGGGGAAATGGGCTTCGGGCACAGGCCGGATGGTCTGGCCGCCGAGCCATGTGCGCACTTGCCCGCCCGGCTCAGCCGCTTTCTGTCCAGTGACAGCTGCCATCTGCAAAGCGTGCGGGGGCCGCCCGCTCCCTCCGTGATCCCCTCGGGGCCCCGCGGCCCCCTCCCCCCCCCCCCAGGTGAAGAGGGAAAGCGCGGGGCCCCGGCGCGGCACTGAGCCCCCTCTGTGTCTCCGTCCGTCCGTCCGTCCGTCTCCGCAGGTTCACCTACGGCCACGCGGGCGCCATCTACAAGGACTTCGTGTACATCTCGGGGGGGCACGACTACCAGATCGGCCCCTACCGCAAGAACCTGCTGTGCTACGACCACCGGACGGACGTGTGGGAGGAGCGGCGGCCCATGACCACGGCGCGCGGCTGGCACAGCATGTGCAGCCTGGGCGACAGCATCTACTCCATCGGCGGCAGCGACGACAGCATCGAGTCCATGGAGCGCTTCGACGTGCTGGGCGTGGAGGCCTACAGCCCGCAGTGCAACCAGTGGACCCGCGTGGCCCCCCTGCTGCACGCCAACAGCGAGTCGGGCGTGGCCGTGTGGCAGGGCCGAATCTACGTCCTGGGCGGCTACAGCTGGGAGAGCACGGCCTTCTCCAAGACCGTGCAGGTCTATGACCGCGACAAGGACGCATGGAGCAGGGGCACCGACCTGCCCAAGGCCATCGCCGGCGTGTCTGCCTGCGTGTGCGCGCTGAAGCCGCGGCTGGAGGACAAGAAGAAGAAGGGCAAGGGCAAGAGGCACCAGGACCGGGGCCAGCGCCCCCGCGCCCCGCCCTCCCCGCTGGGCCTCGAGGGGCCCCGGGCCCCGCCGCCCCCTGCCGGAGGCCGTAGACCAGCCACGACCCCGTAGCGTCCGGACCCATCACGTACCTCCTAGCAGCCTTTTTTACTTTGATGATGCTTGGTGTTTCTATGATATCACAGTAACCGATTAAATATTCTATATCATTTTACGGATCATCTTGCTCGAGTCATTAAACCTGGGCCCAGGCAGGAGACACAACCCTCCTCTCTGTGCAGGGCCCCTTCCTCCCTCACGACGAATCCCCGAGGGTGCCCCCCCCGCCCCAGTCCGCACCTCCCTCCACTTGGCTGAACTTGTGCAAAATTCAGGTTCCGGAGCCCCACTTGAGAAGTATCCGTTGTAAAAGTACCAGGAGTGAGGGCAGAGGGGGTGCCTGGAGACTGTATTTCAACCAGTTCCCGGAATGACTGAGCACTGGCCACGTCTGGCAAACCGCAGGCAAGGCCAAGTGCACTCGTGTCGTGAGTGGGGACACAGAGACCCCGACAGGGTGAGTGGGTGACGGAGTGACGCTCCCTAGACAGGCAGGACCTGGGACTTCTCACCAGGGAGGTGTTCCCACCGGGATTTCCTGATCAGGTGACTCTTGTTTCTGAATAATTCTCTTTTCCTGATGGGTAGCTCTTCCCGAATTCTGAAAGGGTCTAGGTAATCCAAAAACTTAAAAAAAAAAAAAAAAAAAAAAAGCATGAAGCTCTTTTATAAACATTTTTCTGTAATTTGTGCTTTTTGCTTTATTTTTCCTGAACCCACTGTTAACTTACATTAGTGATGTACTGAGCCCCCAAAATCTATGTTCCTTTCTCAGGAAAGAAAGAGTGGGCATCCTAGAACTTACCATTGTTTTCTGTGGCTCGGCACCAAGAAGCCCTCGGGAGCCCCTCCGGGAGCCGGCCGAGTACACGTTGCTCCCAAAGGAGGCTGTCAGGTACCCCCCTCTGCACACCGCCACCCCCCCCAGCTCAGCAGTCCGCTGCTCAGCCGTTTTGTGCTGCTGGGCAAGTTTTAACAGGCCCTGGCTGATCCCTCATATAAGCGGCAGGTCAGAATCCGAAGGCCCGGCTGCTTCAGTCTGTATAAGCTGGCAATGCATGCTCAACCCCTCCTCTTGAGATGTGTGACCATCCTGTGCAGATTTCCTGCAGGTGTCACCAACGGTTTGTGCCCTCGAAGGCGAGCTGGGGACTCTTGGACTGTTGTGGACACAAGGACGTTGGGGAGATAAGAGCGAGCTCGGTTTTTATCATGAGCCAAGGGAGGCGTTCGTGATCTATGCCTTGACAAAGATCAGATTGCAGAGACGAGAACACCTCAAGATTTATTGTTAACCTTGACATTAGAATATGACTCTCAGTTAACTTCCTTTAAAACGAAAAATTATCTCCTTTGTACTTCTTTTCCTTTCCCAGAAAGGATTACTGTGATTTTGAGCAGCTTGGGCGTTGAAAGCTTCAGTACCCGAATCGTGGCCCTCTGTTGTTAGTGGGGTGAGGGGTCTGCTGACTTAGCTAGTTCTGTGCACGTGGAAGTCCCTAGAGGCTTGTTGACAGGTTCTGCAAGGCATGCAAACAATCAAACCAAAAACCCTATACTCTTCTTGGAGCTCCACAATACTTTGCTGTATTAAAGGCTCTGAGAAGTCCTGCATTAACTTAGCATTCCATCAACCCCACGTTTCTGAACTTCACTGAGCCTGAAACCCTTTGTGTGTGTGTGTGTGTGTGTGTGTGTGTGTGTGTGTGTGTCTTCTATCTCGTACAGCCCTCCACAACATTTGTTTTGCAGAACTTCTGCCCAACTTTGGGATAGCCTACCCCCTTCCTATTTCAGGAAAGATTTCATTACGTGAAGACCCTTTAGAAGGCATGGAACCCATGGTCTTTTCTCCCCAGCTCAGCCTAACTCGTGAACAGAGAGGTGGTTGGTGGTTCAACCAGACTCCAGGGAAATCAACATAGATTCCACGTGTGCTTTGGGCAGCAGGATGGCTTTGACCTTGGGAAGAGGCGAACCGTCAGTTTTTAGCTTAAGCCAGCTCTCTTCTTTTTGACCACCAGGGCATGTCCCCGGATAAGGGCGCAGCACTGGTCACTCTTCTGATTTTCTTGCGCCTTGTGGATTACGTCCAGTGTCCCGCACCTCACGCTTCGTGACGTCACTCTTGCCGCTCTGAAGGCACTTTGTTATTTACGTGGCTTAGAATCTAACATCACTAGCACTGGGAGCATTCTCTTAAAGGTGAGGTTGGGGGGCGCCTGGGTGGCGCAGTCGGTTAAGCGTCCGACTTCAGCCAGGTCACGATCTCGCGGTCCGTGAGTTCGAGCCCCGCGTCGGGCTCTGGGCTGATAGCTCGGAGCCTGGAGCCTGTTTCCGATTCTGTGTCTCCCTCTCTCTCTGCCCCTCCCCCGTTCATGCTCTGTCTCTCTCTGTCCCAAAAATAAATAAAAAACGTTGAAAAAAAAAAATTAAAAAAAAAAAAAAAAAGGTGAGGTTGAGAAGTTCCTTCTCGTAAACTAACGTCACTTAATTGGGGGTGGTCTCCCTGTGCCACAAAAGGTTTTGGAGCCTCTCTTAGGGGTCAGTGGAAAAGAGTCTCGGGACCGAGGAGCGGCGTCCGGGCACCAGACCGCGCAGCGATGGGACCCGTGGCAGCTGTCCGAGGTGTTAAGATAGAAGTCACTCTGCTGTGCGTGTCCAGCCGAGAATGGGAGGAAATGCTTTTTCCCCCCGGATGGGCAGAGCTTGGGGAGGTACTCCTGCAGGTGGCCGGTAGAACTGCAGAATCATGGGAGTGTGGTTTCCCAGCGCAGCGACAGAGACTGGGCTCCGGCGCACCGCTCTCCGTCTCGGAGGGCACCCGGGTCATTTCTGGCGATGTTTCGAAATGAGCGTGGCGGGCTTCCGTGCAGGTTTGGGGTTGGTATATTTTTGGTGTTTTGGTTTTTTTCTCACTTTGAAAGAACTACAGTTTTAAGTTCACAGTCGTACATCTTGAGTTTGCTCCTTTCCCGACGTCAGAACCCTGTTTGCTGAAGACCTAAATGTAACACCAGAATTGGAAGGAACGTGGAAAGCGCTGTGACTTACCGTGTTCTTCCTGCCGTCGGAACACACGGAGGTCGTCTCAGCAACTTGTTTTGTGCGTGCGGCTCTCAGTGCTTCTCACGTTAGATGTTAAGCGTTAACATCTTCCCATTTTAGAAAGGCGCCCGGGTGGGGCTTTGTAGGTCTCCATCTGAGCAGAAAACCTCGGTGCGTGTGTATCTGTATCATGAATGCCCCTCCCCTTGCTGCTTACTGATAAGGTGACCTCTTGGCGACTTAGTAGAAACCCCAGAAGCCAGCCCTAAGGGGTCTTCAGTTCGGGGTGCAAACCCAAATGCCAAAGGGAGTGGAGTCTGTCCTCTGAGGTCCGGGGTCCCCACTCTGCTCGAGCGAGTTAACCTGCGGTTCAAAGTCCCTGGCCCCTGAGCCAGGGCGACCTTTCAGGGGCTCGCAGCACCGTGGGAAGTGAGGGACGCCCGCCCCCACCCCCTTGTAGAGTTGTCAACCTTCCACCATTATCCTGGTCCTCGTGGCGCGTGGCTTGGCCACCACCTGCCTGAGGAGCAGCTCACGGGCCTTCTGTGTCTCTGAGCTTTCGGCTAGAATCTCAGACCGCTGCCCCCCCCTCCTTCCCCCCGGGAGGGGCCCCTTCATCCTTGGCCTCTCCACGGATTCTGAGTGTCCCCGGAGGGAAGGGGAGGGGAGGGGGCGGTGTCCTGCCTCCAGCATAAACCCCTGGAGCGCAGGGCAGCTCCAAGGTCCGGCCCTGCACCGCCGCCAGCCTGGCAGCTTTTCAAGTTGTTTGAAATGTTTTGATACTTTTTGATACCCATGGCTGTGACCACCTTAGCTCCCCCCGCCCCACCCCCCGCTGAGCTAGAGGGCACTGATCGGCCAAGAAGACGTCCTCACTCCCTTAAGATACCGTTGTATTTCTTCCGAAGCTGCACACCTCAGCGGCGTGCACAGAGGTGAAACCATCCCCGGGGACCGGTCCAGTCCGTCTGTCACCTGTCTCACACGGGTCACTGCTCGCCGGGGCCCCCATCCACTCCCGTCCATCCCTTCTTTTAAAGACACTTCAACGCGAAGTCTGTAACAGCGAACCATCCTGCTCTTGACAGAATTACCGCCCTCAGCTCGGAGGTCCCTTCCTCTCTTTTTTAACACGAATAGAATCCGTGGCTTCTGAGGGCGCGTCGAGGTCTCAAGAAGTCTTGGTTGCCTTGGTTAAAAGAGGTGAATGAATGTACAGGTTCGGCGGTAGAGTGGGGCCGAGGGGATAAACCTCCCGTGTCCATTTTCTTGGAGAAAAGGAACTCAGTGACCCGACGTCATCGTCACAGGTTCGCTTGGCATTGATTGGAAGGGAGACCCAAATCCTTTGGGGTCGACTGAAGCCCGTCATCACCACCAGCGCCCTCTCGGAAAAGCAGTAAGATATTTGACCGTTAAGTAATTCCCTGGTACGTTCTGGCTACTGATGTTCTCAAAATCTGTAACTGTATGTGTGTGTGTGAGTGTGTGTTTTGATTCGTTGCTTTTGTATTTGTGATTTTATGACACTCGGAGGTTTTCTGTGTCTTACCTCTTTTTAATTCATTTCCTGCGCGTTGATTTTCTTCCCCCCTCTGTTTTTGATTCCGTCCAGAATATTCACTTCTCAAAACGCATTAAAATGATTTGCCTGCTAGGGTATGGTTTATTTTATAATTATAGTCCCAGCCTTGTGTGGTTATTGTAATGATCTTCAGGCCTGTTTTCTCTGCCCGGGTGAAAAAGAGCCCCTTGCATGTTAAGCCCAAATATAATTTGGAAATTAACCAGACTGCCCTTTAGGACGGTGGGGGGCTGGGACCTTTTGAGGCTGCTCTCATTGTGCTCCTAATTACTATATTTTGCCAGGAATTTCATTCAGATCCTTGATTGCACCACGAAGTCCTGTGACCTGAAATGAAGCTATTTGCTTAAGTTTGTGTCAGTGGGGGTAATTTGATTAGAGAAGAAAAACAGAAACCAGGGGAAAGGAGCATAGCTTATGGCAAGCAATTTATTATCTTTTTTTTTTTTTAATGTTTATTTATTTTTGAGAGACAGAGAGAGGGAGAGGGAGACCCAGAACATGAAGCAGGCTCCAGGCTCCGAGCGGTCAGCACAGAGCCCGACGCGGGGCTCGAACTCACAGACCGCGAGATCATGACCTGAGCGAACTTGGACGCTCAACCGACGGAGCCCCCCAGGCGCCCCGCAGTTTGTTGTCTTTATCAGAAAAAGAGCAGAACGTTCCTGTGAGAACCGAGTTTGCTGTATGTCCCACGGGCCCGAGAAGAAGACTGTCGCCCCTCTGCCCCGCCGGGGTTTCACGAGGCCGCCATCAGACAAGCCCAGTCACGCTTGGGAACACCTTTTCCCTGTACCTTTAGCAGTTTGGCATCGGGAGGACGGTGGGAGGTACCCGCGTGCCCATCACACCTGGAACCTGGCCTAGAATTTGCCCCTGAGCCAATGAGCTGCCCCAGGCAGGCCCCAGGCCAGCAGATGCCAAGCTCGCCAGGACCCCTTCCTTCAGCCTGAGAAGAATCTGGGGTTAGAAATGGCGCTCTTTCCATCTCCCGGATAAGGAAACCAAGGCTTGGGCCGCATCATCTTCCCGAAGGTGAATTACTTAACCCGCCCAGCTGCTCGGTGCTTGTCTTGCCCTGGGTTCTCTGGAACCCAGAACTTTACGCGAGGCAGGTGATTTATCTGGGGAGGTGGTCCACAAGAAGCGGGCGTGAGACCGGGGGGCGGGGAAGAAAGGCGGATGACAAGGAGTTTTATCTGCAGCGGAGTAAGAAACCACTCCCAGGTAGTGGCTTTAAATGATAACAAGCATCGGGGCGCCTGGGGGGCTCCATCGGTTGAGGGTCCGGCTCCGGCTCAGGTCACAATCTCGCGGTCCGCGAGTTCGAGCCCCGCATCGCGCTCTGTGCTGACAGCTCAGCGTCTGAGCCTGCTTTGGATTCTGTGCCTCCCTCTCTCTCTGTCCCTCCTCCGCCCATGCTCTGTCTCTGTCTCTCCCTCCCTCTCTTGCAAAAATAAACATGAAAAAAAATTGGTTTAAGTGACCACCGCCACTCAAAGCCTCCATGCGAGGTATCGTGCCTCCCAAAGGTCCCCGTAGGATGCAGGCATGTGACCTAAGGGGATAACCAGAGAGGCTCTGAGATGCGCCCTGACTCACAGGTGGCAGGAGGCACGACACAGGTAAGTCCGTAAGGGGCTGGGCGGAAGGCAGAGTGGGGGACGCACGCCTACCACTTCAGAGCCCCGCACAGGCCTGGTCCTCACCGCGTGTCAGCAGAGGCCGTGCCATCGTCTCAAGGACTTGCCCTCAATCCTGGAGGTCACCTTCTCCGTGGACCCAGACAACTCTGTGCTCAGGAGGGTGACACGCGTTCACCAGGCTTCTGCACTGTGCCAGCCAGGCACCGCTGGGGGGGGGGGGGGGGGGGGGGGGGTGCTGGGGACACGGTGCTGATCACACCCCCGAGGTGCCAGCCCTGGTGGGGAGTCACAGACCAGTAAATGCAGGTCAGCTAGCGACACATGAACGGACGTACTGGAACCCATCGAACGGTACCCTTCAGAGGGGTCGATTTTTATGTGCGTGGATTATGTCCCCATGTCTCCTGCATGGCGGGCGAGGAAGAGCGAAAGCTCTGAGTGAGGTGGGACGCGGTGAGGGTCGGGAGCTGGGGCTCGGACGCAGGAGGGAAGCGACTTGATCCCCCGTCTTCAGAGCAAAGCCTTGGCCGCGGTGGAATGGAGGGACATGGGGGGCTGGGGAAGGTAGGAGGAGGGAGACGGCCGTCTGCGGGTGGGCAGGGCTGGCTGCTGGCCGGGGAGGCGTCCCTGACAGACCCCCCTCCCCCAGGGAGGCGCCACGTCTGCCCTGGTACCTAAGGCCCTGAAACAAACCACACGTATTCCTGGTGTTTCACAATAACCACTTGTATCTTACAGCTCCGAGGGGAGGGGCGGGGCACCTGGGAGGTTGTACGGTTCCCCGAAGCTCCCTGGGGGGGGGGGGGGGGGGTGTCTCTTGGTGGCCCGGCCTCACTCCACAGCCACTCCAGAGGGGAGGCTGGCCTCAGCTGGGCCGGCCCAGCCTTTCCTGCAAGGTGGTCTCTGAGCGGAGACGCCCGAACTGTTGGGCTCAGCCCAACACCGTTCTGAGACAGGAAGTGGAAGCCGCCGGGGTCCTTTTTCCAAAAATCAACAGACGGTAAGACGTACCCTGTGTGCACAGTCCCATGAATTTTAACAGATAAGCAATCATTTTCTGCAGAAACTAAAGCCCAACCACGGACGAACGGACAAACTAAACGGACTCTAACTGGTCCATGAAATATTACATGGCCTTGAACGGGAGTGAAGCTGTGATCCAGGCTGCGTCATGGGTAAACCAGTAAACACCGTGGCGAGTCACAGAGGCGGGACCCAGGGGGCTTGCGCTGCAGGATCCCACTTAACATGCCAACAGCCAGACGCGAAAATCTACGGAGCCAGCAAGTGGATGAAGCGTTGCTTAGGGCTGGGGTGGGGGTGACGGGGAGAGGGGGGCGATGTTTCTTCTTGGTGGCGATGAAAATGCCCGCAAACCGAGCGTGGTTATGGTCGCACATCCCCGTGACCTCGAAAAGTCGCCGAATACACTTCAACGGGGTGAATTGCATGTTGTGTGAGTTACATCTCAATAGAGTTGGTTAAGGCATCAGAGCAATAATCCAGCCCACTCTCCGAGTTCCGGGTTTGGTCCCCCAGATGGCCACAGGTTGAGAGCCAGGAGACAAAGCTCCCTACCTGGGTTTTAAAACTGGGGACGGGGGCGGCTGAGTGGCTCAGTCGGTTAAGTGACTTCAGCTCAGGTCACGATCTCACGGTGTCGTGAGTTCAAGCCACGCGTCGGGCTCTGCGCGGACATTGTGGAGCCTGCTTGGGATTCTCTGTCTCCCACTCTCGGCCCCTCCCCCACTCACACTGTCTGTCTGTCTCTCTCTCGCTCTGAAAGTAATTACATAAACGATGAGAATAGAGGCAGCATTCGTTCTAGGCCTGTGGGGCAGCACTTCTGTGGGGGGGGGGGGGGCGCCCAGGGCACTGGTCCTCAAACCATAGTCCACTGGACCAGCGACGTCACCATCACAGGGAACTCGCCAGGCACGCAGATTCTCAGGCCCCACCCCAGGCCTGCCGGATCAGGCCTAGCCACGTGTATTGTCACAAGCCCTCCCGGCGAGTGTAGCCCGTGCTCCGTCGGGGACCGCCACCCTCTGGAGGTGTCTGTGTCCTATCTCCAGCCACAGACCTTTCTGGGCCGCGAGTCTCCGACAGATCGGGTGACCGTGACCAGCAAGGGGGTGGCTTCGCTCAGCAGCTCCTGTTGGTAGAACGGGGGCCTAGACCACGTCTCCGTGATGGGCAGGAACGCGGATTCTCGCTTTGGCTGTGTCACGTGCCTCCGGGGCGAGGCACCCCATCTCGTAAGTCTCCGTTTCTTGGGCTGTGACACGAGACGGATGGAGACGATTCGGGTCGGGCGGGGCGCCCCGCAGAGAGCCCTCGTCCCCTACGCAGCCGCCTAAGGGAGTTCTGGTCAGGAGGGGCCTGGGAAATGCCCGAGACAGGATCCGCCTCCTGGGGAGTCACAGCAGGGTACACGCGTGCGTATTACAGCCTCCAAAAGTCCCACCAAGGACGCCCATCTACCTTCGCTTAAACCAGGATCCCCCAAGCTCGTTTGCTCCTGACCCCCCTTCGCTACTCTGTTAGTAGTGACAACGACTCCAGAGGCCGTGTGTCAGCACGTCCCCCTCTGGGAAATGGGAAGTTGGACGATTTCTGTGTCCCATCCCCTCTGACAGTCTAAGATCAGGCGACCGTTTCATCAGCCACATAGAGAGGTGCCACAGAGACATCAGGGGAGACGGTCAGCTGCCTTTGTAAGATATATTCCCCACGGAGGCTAGTGGCTTGATGCGGTTACTGGGGGTTTTTAAAAAATTAATGTTTGGGGCGCCTGGGTGGCGCAGTCGGTTGGGCGTCCGACTTCAGCCAGGTCACGATCTCGCGGTCTGTGAGTTCGAGCCCCGCGTCAGGCTCTGGGCTGATGGCTCGGAGCCTGGAGCCTGTTTCCGATTCTGTGTCTCCCTCTCTCTCTGCCCCTCCCCCGTTCATGCTCTGTCTCTCTCTGTCCCAAAAATAAATAAAAAACGTTGAAAAAAAAAATTTAAAAAAAAATAAAAAATTAATGTTTATTTATTTTTGAGAGAGAGAGATTGAGCAGGGGAAGGGCAGAGAGAGAGGGAGACACAGAACCCGAAGCGGGCTCCAGGCTCTGAGCTGTCAGCACAGAGCAGACGCGGGGCTCGAACCCATGAACCGTGAAATCATGACCCGAGCCAAAGTCAGAGCCACCCAGGCGCCCCGGGTGTGATTAACATTTAAATTGGTGGACAGTGAGGAAAGCAGATCGCCCTCCACTGTGTGGGTGGGCTTCATCCAATCAGGTGAAGGCCTTAAGAGAACAAAGACTGACCTTCCTAGAGCAAGAGGGAATTCTCCAGTAGACTGTCCTCGGGCTTGAAATGCAACATCAGCCCCTCCCCCAGGTCTCCAGCCCACCAGCCTGTCCTGCGGATTCAGGACTGGCCAGCCTCCATAATCACACGAACCAATTCCTTCCAATCGAGAGAACCCTTTGGGTTCTCTTTCTCTGGAAAACCCCGACCAATAATACAACGCGATAACGCGAAACATAGAAGGTACATGAAGCTTGAAGATGTTCATTACTGTTCCTAAGAGTGAACAATTAGAAATAATACGTATGTAGGGGCACCTGGGGGGCTCCGTCCGTTGAGCGTCCGACTTCGGCTCAGGTCATGATCTCACGGTTCGTGGGTTCGAGCCCCGCGTCGGGCTGTGTGCTGACGGCTCGGAGTCCGGAGCCTGCTTCCCATTCTGTGTCTCCCTCTCTCTCTGCCCCTCCCCCTCTTGCACTCTGTCTCTCTCTCAAAAATAAAGATTAAAAAATAATAATAATAATGTTGAGGAGCTGTTTTTTTTTTCCTTTTTAAAAAAATGGACAAATAGTTGCATGGGAGATGCCAGCACACAATTCCAATATCCAATAAAAATCACTGTAACTCTTATTTCCCACGTGGTAGCTACATGCCAGGCACAGTATTGGATGTTTTATATGCCTCATTGAACGAAACGAAGTTGTCACTATTATGTTAAAAATATGTTTGTTTGTTTTTTAAAGGTTTGGAGGTTATATACCAAAGCACCGACCGCATTTGTCTTTAAAGAGTAATGAGGGGGCGCCTGGGTGGCGCAGTCGGTTAGGCGTCCGACTTCAGCCAGGTCACGATCTCGCGGTCTGTGAGTTCGAGCCCCGCGTCGGGCTCTGGGCTGATGGCTCGGAGCCTGGAGCCTGTTTCCGATTCTGTGTCTCCCTCTCTCTCTGCCCCTCCCCGGTTCATGCTCTGTCTCTCTCTGTCCCAAAAATGAATAAAAAACGTTGAAAAAAAAAATTAAAAAAAAAAAAAAAAAAGAGTAATGAGGTTTTTTTCTTTTTTATACTTTGCTTTACTGTCTTTACCGCATGGGCTCGAATTGCCTTGATGATTGGAAAGAATTAGAACAAACTGGATTTAAAAAAAAAAAAAAAACTTTAGTGTGCATTTATTTTTGAGAGAGAGAGAGAGAGAGAGAAAGAGACAGAGCATGAGCGGGGGAGGGGGAGACACAGAATCTGAAGCAGGCTCCAAGTTCTGAGCTGTCAGCACAGAGCCCAACGTGGGGCTCGAACTCACAAACTGGGAGATCACGACCTGAGCTGACGTCGGATGCATAACCGACTGAGCCACCCAGGTGCCCCAAAAGAAACTGGATTGTTATTTATTTATTTATTTATTTATTAAAAAAAAAAATTTTTTTTTAAACGTTTATTTATTTTTGAGACAGAGAGAGACAGAGCATGAACGGGGGAGGGGCAGAGAGAGAGGGAGACACAGAATCTGAAACAGGCTCCAGGCTCTGAGCAGTCAGCACAGAGCCCAACTCGGGGCTCGAACTCACATACCGTGAGATCGTGACCTGAGCCGAAGTCGGACGCCCAACCGACTGAGCCACCCAGGCGCCCCTTATTTATTTATTTTTAACATTTATTTATTTTTGAGAGACAGAGACAGAGCATGAGCAGGGGAGGGGGAGAGGGAGAGAGAAAGAGGGAGACACAGAATCCGAAGCAGGCTCCAGGCTCCGAGCTGTTCGGTAGCACAGAGCCCGACGCGGGGCTCGAACTCGCGGACCGCGAGATCATGACCTGAGCCGGAGTCGGACGCCCCGCCGACGGAGCCACCCAGGCGCCCCAAGAAACTGGATTTTTAAAAGTAGGATTGGAGCCTCAGTCTCCTACCTCTGATTCTCCTTCCCATTTTTCTGAGGTCACAGCACTAGTGGGGCCAGCGATGGAGGGGGGTGGGGCGCCCCTCTCCCCCGCCCGGAAGGCTACCATCCCCAGAATCTAGCCATGAACTTAAAGTCAGTATTATCATATAGCTGATATATCAGTAGTGCTAACAGGACCAATATTGCCTTACATGCAAATCCCTTTATTTAATCCTAGAGCAAGCACCGCATAGAAATTACCTATGAAATGGAAATTATGCCTTATTTTCTTTCAACGTCCATTAAAAAAAAAAAAAGCATCTCAAATTGGAAAGAAGTAATCCATGTCACAAGCCAGTTAGTCAAAAAATGTCTGTTTGGCGTCCCCAGAAGGATCATCAAAACCCCCACCTCTGAGGAGGCACTTAGCACATACCAGGCACCGTGCAAAGCACTTTGCATTCGATGTCTCAGACATATTCCTCACCGCCGTGAGTAAAATTCTTGTTGGGGGGCAGGGCTAGCGTGGTTGAAGCCTGGGAGCATTTAATTCAGAAGCGAGGAGATCTCAGCCGCCGTGCTGTTGCCAGTAGAAGGGTGTTGTTAACTTCGGCGGTGGTGTTCGCGAAGCGTGTTGATGGAAGTGAAGAGAAAGACGAGACGTGTATACTGTGTTTGAAGAGCGCTGTCGTTCCCTTGGCCGATGTTTCTCTCTCCCAGCATATTGGAAGCAATCAGAGAGGTTCTACGTGCAGTGAAACACCTCCTCCCGGGCTGCCCCATATAACCAGTCCAACAAATCAAAAATATGGCAACATTGGCTACAGGATAACATTGGCTGCCTGTCGCCTGGCGCATCGGTTGCTGGATTCCATCAGCTCAATATCTTCCAATTCTGTCCCGTTACCTACCTCTTCTCCGGTATCCTATTCAGGATGGCTTCATTGGGAAGTCTGTGAATTCTTTCCAGCTTCAGGCATGGCTGCATCCAGGAGTTCTCAAAGTGGCTCCAGCTTGGGATTCAGTTACAGGCTCTAAACTAGCTACAAGTCCTCCCATCTTTTTGTGTTTCTCTAACCTCACCGCCTTCCCACCCCTACCCCTGATGGTTTACCTGTCGATGCCTGAGGTATCTTTCTAGAATGAAAATCTGGTCACCCATGTGGGCCACGGTGCTTTGCTGCTCTAGGGAAAGATCGTTGTGTTTGACTTACTGTTTACTCGCAGGGCTTGTCGAGTATCGGTAAGTTACCGATGGCTTTTTCTTTCTTTCATGAACCTCATCGACGTCAGTCCCTCTTGTCCTTCCCGGAACCCAATTCCTATCCTGCCGCTTCCCTCACTTGTGAGCTGAGTAAACCTCTGACATGGCTCGCGGTGTATTCACATGAGGTCGTGGTTTTAACTTCCTGAAATGATAGGTGCACAACAATAGCAACAGTGTGTTCATGGCGCTCCTTTGGTGGCCAGTGACACGGTCCCAGTCCAAAGTAGCCCAAGTCTAGAGGCGCCCGGGTGGCTCACTCAGTTGAGCGTCTGACTCTTGATTTCGGCTCAGGTCACGATCCCGGGGTAGTGGGATCGAGCCCCGTGTTGGGCCCTGTGCTGGGTGTGGTGCTTGCTTAGGATTCTTTCTCTCTCTCTCAAAAAACGAAAATGAAACAGACCTCACAAAGTAGCGAACGTTTAAAGATGGGGGTGGGGGGGTGGGAGGGTCTCAGTTCACTTGGAAACGTGCGTTGTCTCTAGTTATCAGGCCTCTCTCTTCCTCTGTCTCTGTCTCCCTCGCTTCCAAAAAGAGTAAATCGCTTGTTGTGGCGTCAGACCCACATCTACCTGAATCCCAAGCTTGTGTGGTTTCCAATAATGCTGGTACTGGGATGCCCACAGTGAGTCAATAGGAGTTTGCTAGCCTGGAGGGACAGGGAAAGGTGTTTTAGACAGAGGGAAGGGCACTGCTAAGCTATGGAGCTGTGAGAGATCGTGTGGCCTCTAGCGGCTGGCCAGCCAGTGAGGCCATGGCCAAGGCCGGAGAGCCCACGCAGCGGGTTTCATCCCAGGCTGTGCCTGCTAGAACAACGTGGGACGGGGGGAGTTTCATAAAACACCTGTGCCCAAGCCCATGCCTGGAGACTTTGACCGACTCGGTCTAGGATGGGATCTGGCATCATTGTTTTAAACACACAGGTAGGGGCGCCTGGGTAGCTCAGTGAATTAAGCGCCTGATTGTGGATTTCGGCTCAGGTCATGATCTCATGGTTCGTGAGTTCAAGCCCCATGTCAGGCTCCGTGCTGACAGCTCAGGGACTGGGGCCTGCTTCTGATTTAAAAAAAAAAAAAAAAAATTAAAAATTTTAAAGTTTAAAAATTAAAAAAAATTTGTAATACTTAAAAAATAAAAATCTAAGTAAAAACGAGGCAAAAACACCTCAGGAGGTTTTATTTATTTATTATTATTTTTTCCCTTGGAATTTTTTTTCCAATTTTTTTACTATTTATTTTTTTAATGTTTATTTATTTATTTTGTGTGTGTGTGTGTGAGAGGGAGAGAGAGAGAGAGAAAACGAGAAGCGGGGGCAGAGGGAGAGGCAGACACAGGATCTGAAGCAGGTTCCAGGCTCCAAGCTGTCGGCACGGAGCCCGACACGGGGCTCAAACCCACGAACCGTGAGATCATGACCTGAGCTGAAATGAAGAGTCGGACCCTTAACCGACTGAGCTCCCCAGGCGGCCCTGAACCCGTGAGTGTCTTCATCTCGGACGTGTCAGACTCCAGAACTGCGGGAAATGCTTTTCCACCGTTTACAAGCCGTCCAGTTTACGGTATTTATTCTGTCATCGCAGCCCCAGCAGACCGGGGGCATTTGATTATTTATGACCGCGTAACAGATCGCCTGAAATAGAGTGGCTTAGGACAATTATCTGTCATGATATTGTGGGCTCACGGTTTCCATGAGGAAACACTCCAAGTACTTGAGAGAAAGGCTCAGCCTTGGAATTTACAAAGTGGGGCTGGTACTGCGCTCTGTTGGTCAAGCAAGTCACGGGGCCAGCAATTTAAGGGGAGGGAAGCCGGCTCCGTCTCTCAGGGCACAGTGTCAAAGAGCTGGCAGCCGTCTGTAATCTTCCACACAGATGGCTCTGGGGGGAGTTAACGCAGGAAGAAATCCCCAGGGTGACTTGGAGTGTGGTGGCAATATAGGCCAGCGTGCTTTTAGGGCACATTTCAAATGGGGAAAAAAAAAAACCCCAACAAAACCATGTTTTGGAACCATCGGATGAGTAGTCAAAATCTTGATGTTTGGAGGTAAAGTCACCAGAGGTAAGAGATCTTAGAGATTTGGGGACATCCTCCCTATGTCTCCAGAGAAGTCCCCAAAGAAAGTGACTTGTCCTGGCCCTCAGGAGACCCCCATTTGCATTCATTAGCCAAGCGCCTCATTAAATCAGCACATTGATCATAAACTTGGTGTCTGAACACTTATGGGACGGGCGCTGTTCTAGGCTGTAAGGATATTAGAATGAACACACCCTAACCGTCTCTGCTTTCATGGAGCTTCCGTTTTGGGGAGAAAGACATGTGTTAAGGAAAATAAGTATATGGCATATCAAGGACATGTTCTAAGGAGACAAGAGAAACAAAAAAGAGGATAAACGGTGTTGGGGGTCGGGTCCACTTTATCAAGGGCAACCAGGGAGGTCCTCGTGAGAGAGAACGGACATGTGGAGAGGACATTCCAGGCGGACGGCCGAGCAAGTGCTAACGTCCTGGGGCAGGAGGAACAGCAGGGAGGCTGGTGTGCTAGAGAAGAGAGGGTGTCGGGGAAGGAGCACAGGATTTGGGGGTCAGGACCAGATCGTGGAGGGCCTCGTAGGTCACTGTGTGGACTTCTACTCAGAGCGATGGGGGCCCGTGGAAAGTCCCGGGCAGAGGAGGGACAGGATCAAGTGTGAGTTTTACCAGGCTCTCTGGCCGCTGCCTCGGGATTAGACGGAAGCGGCAGGTTGGAGTGGTGGGGTATTGCATTATAGGGTATTGCTATCACCCAGCCAAGGTGCGAGGGGCTAATTTTTCCGTTGCTAACTAGCTGGGTCACCTCGTCACGTCTGGGAGATCTAATCGGTCGTGGCTCAGAAGAAAGAGAATCTCGGCTCAGGAGAAAGCGTGAGCCTTGGAAGGCTCAAAGCTGTTGCCTCCCTGTCTGGAGACTCTAGCTTATGGTTCTAATATTCTTGGGGCTCCAACTGTTCATTAATTCATTAGGTATTAGTGGGACACACCACCACACCTGACCACGGGTCAGGGATCATGCTAGAGTTGAGGCTCTAATAGAAAGCAAGGCGTGTGTGGACCTCACCTCCCCAGGGCAGCTTCATAATTATCGGGGCAGAATGGGGGAACCTCGCGGCTTTGGCTGAGCATCGTGCGACGGGACAAAAGATGATCAGTCTCCTGCTCTGTGTCCTCAGCGCTACGTGGCCTCCTCTATGGGAAGTCACACCTGTCAGGAAACCCCTGGGTGATCCCCCAGCTGAACTGTGCTCGCCGGCCACCCAGTCATTGCTTATTCAATTAATAATCAAAAATAAAGTCAGATGGAGACGCGTTAAGAAACACTCCTTTCACGGCAGTGTCCTCAGCGTCGGTGACATTCTGGGAACAAACTACACCGACAAGATGAGCTAAGAACGCGCGTGTATCTGTACGTGCAGTCAGTGAATGGATACATTTCGCGTCACTTTCCCTCCCGTCTCCAGCTTCTAGATTAATACTTGCGAATGGTAGCAGCTCCATGAACTTTTGCCAAATGAATAAATAGCGGGCTGATGCAAATAAACAATGTAATCCAAGTGCCCAGCACACGGCCCTCAGTACACGGTAGACGTCATTATACGACCTGCCTCCTCTCTGCCAAGCCTCACTGCCAGCCCAGCCCGGCTTTCCAGGTACTACGTGGATTCCTCCAGCGTTTCCTGGACCGAGCTGCTCTCCACCTGCTGAGGCCCCACCGCAACCCTCGCAGGGTCGGTTGGTATGGGCTGCTTGGGACGCCTTGGCCGACGCCTCTTTGCGATCCTCAGCTCGCCCCACTCTAGCCGACGACGGATAGGATTTTTGTCGCACCCTGCCGACCCTGGGAGGAGACAAATGGAGACTTCCAGCAGGGGGCTTGCCCACGGATCCCCTGCGGCTGAGCAGACGGACACCTAGGAGATGAGCTCAGACCCATCGGACCCCAAAGTCCACTCTGGAGATTCCTGTCCCATCCATGTTTTTTTTTTTTTTTAATTATTATTTATTATTTATTATTTATTTATTTAATTAAATTTTTAAAAATGTTTATTTATTTTTGAGAGAGAGACAGAGTGTGAGCGGGGGAAGGGGCAGAGAGAAAGAGGGAGACAGAATCCGAAGCAGGCTCCAGGCTCCGAGCTGTCAGCCCAGAGCCCGACGTGGGGCTCGAACCCATGAACCGTGAGATCATGACCCAAGCCGAAGTCGGACGCTTAACCAACTGAGCCGCCCAGGCCCCCCATAATTTATTTTTATTTTTATTAATTTTTTTTTTCATGTTCACTTATTTATTTTTGAGAGAGAGAGAGAGACAGATGGTGAGCAGGGGAGGGGCAGACAGAGAGGGAGAGACACAGAATCCCAAGCAGGCTCTGCACTGTCAGAGTAGAGCCCAGTGTGGGGCTCGAACCCACGAACTGTGAGATCGTGACCTGAGCCAAAACCAAGAGTCAGATGCTTAACCGACTCAGCCACCCGGGTGCCCCCAGCCCCATCCATGTTAACAGCCTTCGGGAGAAAAAAAAAAAAAATTGAGAAGTCATAGTATTTGTGCTGGAGTGCTGGGGTCACGGATTTTTTTTTTTTTTTTTCAAAATCTCTTGGTTTTGTCATAATAATTAATCTTGCCTTTAGAGTAGAAAATATACTTATTTTTGTAGGCTGCAGGAGATTGAAGATTATTTCTTTTCCCCTCCGAGCTGCCTGTCTGGCCGAAGAGAAAAACCTAAGTTCGACGAAAGCCCATGAAAAACGAAGCTGTGCTTGGCCGAGTGGGGAAGGAAGGGCTCGCAGGGGCGACGGGACGGAGACAAATGAAGGGCATTAAATGGCAACGTTGCCGCCTGAACTCCTCGCTAATGCGAAGGTGCCGTGGTTAATGGCTCGTTTCATGAGACTGAAGTCGCCGGCACATCCGTCTCTGGGCCGATCCCGGGCCCGGTCCCCTGAGGCCGGCAGGATATGCTGGACGTTCCGGAAAATCAGTGAAAAATCAGAATGGCAGTGAGCCTCCTGTGAGTGAGCGTTCAGTGCCTTCTCAGGCAGGCTCAGAATGGGGAGTGCCATCCAGACCACTGGTGCCTCTCCCCTTGTCTCCACCCTCCTTACCGGTGTCTCCCCTGGCGACGGGGATGTCCCTGCCTGGGGTGGTGCCAGGTGTGGGGGAGACAGGGACAGTGGGTGGGTGTGCTGCTGCTTTGCACGGATACGTCAACTCGATCACGACTGCCAACCCAAAACGAGAGCGACGGCAGGACAACGAGAGGAGATATGGGCACCACTGCAAGGGCACGGGTTGGGAGGTGGCAGTCTGGGTCCCCGAGTGCTCCCAGGGCAGCCGGCCGGGCCGGAGTGCGGCCTTGATGGGTAGCGTTAAGCAGGTTTCACGTAACGCGTCCTGCGCCGCGAGCCGCAGCTGGGGGCTCAAGTGGACCACCTCAGGTTCCAATCGGCTCTGGATGAAAAGTCCTCTGTGTTGGTTTTATTAAGGGGCCCAGAGGAGCCCCACAGCAGAAGGCCACGTGACGACGGAGGCAGAGAGGGGAGCCACGCGGCCACAAGCCGAGGCTTGCCAACGCCAGAAGCTGGAGAGAGGCCTGGAGCAGACGGTCCGCGGAGCGTCCAGAAGGAGCCCAGCCTGTCCACGCCTTCATCCCAGACTCCCGGCCCCCAGAACTGTAAGAGGACAGATTCCCGGGGTCTTAAGTCTCTGGTTTGTGCTTTGTTATAGCAGCCCTTGGATAGTTATACGAGGTGGCTTCTTTCCTGAGACACGTGGGACCCTTCTGTCGGGCAAACGTGATTCAGGGGCTCCCAACGGTCCCGTGGAAACTTTCTGTTTTTTAAATATTTTTTTAATGTTTATTTATTTTTGAAGGAGAGACGGACAGAGTGTGAGCGGGGGAGAGACAGAGACAGAGAGAGAGACACAGAATCCGAAGCAGGCTCCAGGCTCCGAGCTGTCAGCACAGAGCCCGACGTGGGGCTCGAACCCACAGACCACGAGATCATGACCTGAGCCGAAGTCAACCGCTTAGCTGACTGAACCCCCCAGGCGCCCCTTTCCTCCAACATTTTAAAACAAATCTCATACATCGCATTGTTTCCCCTCTACCTACCTGAGCACACATCTCCTAAAACCAGAAGGGGCATTTTCGAACACGACCACAAGGGCACTGGCACACCGGTCACATTTAGTGATAAGTGATTCCTGGGTGCCCGCCAGACCTCGCTTACACTCCCAGGTGGTCTCAAAAATGTCTCTTTACGGTACTTGGCTCAATTTCCAGATGAGATCCCAACTCTGCATCTGGCAACCCCATGTTTTCCGTTGCAGTGTGCCCCATTTATTGGAAGGTCAAGTGTAGGCAAGTCGCTTGACTTCTTCCGGTTTGCCCAGCCCTAAAACGGGGAAGCCCGTGGCATCCGCCCCACTGGGTTTTCTGAGAATTAAATGAGGCCTTTCATTCGCTCATTCATTCAACAAACATGTATTGAGTCCAATGTCTGGAACTGTTACACACGCTGGAAAAATACCAGTGAGCACCAGCTTCCCGTAGCTTAGGGTCCAGTGGAGGAGATGGGGATCCCACAGACTGTCAGCGAGTGAGAAGTTCCGTAGAGAAAAACAAAGCAGGCTAACAGGAGGGAAGGACGGAAGGTGGCCATGAGGGCCAGAGTGGCCATGACCTCTTCTCAGAGACAGTGGCCATCAGAGACCCGAGTGGGTGAGGGGAAAGAAAGTTCCGGGCAGCCTGGTACCTTGGGGCTGTCATTCTCAAACTGCTTTACTTCGGGACTCCAGAAAGCCTTTGTTTTTATAAGTTATGTCTGTTGTTATTTACCATTTAGGGATGAAAACTGAGGTGTCCCTGGGGGGCTCAGTCCGTTGAGCGTCCAATTCGTGACTTCAGCTGAGGTCATGATCGCATGGTTTGTGGGCTCTCGCTCCGTGTCAGCCTGCTTGGGATCCTCTCTCTCTCTCTCTCTCTCTCTCTCTCTCTCTGTCTCTCAAAAAAAAAAAAAGGGGGGGGAATGAAAACTGACACATTTAAAAATAAGTATAATAATGTAATAATCATAAACTCATTGTATATCAACATAAAAATAACGTATTTTTTTTAAAGTGGAAAATAACTTTTCCAAGGCAAGTAATTTGGGTGAGGGGAGTGGCGGTATATGGTGGGTTTCTGTAAAGCTCTTTAACGTCTGGCTTAATAAGAAAATAGCTGGGTTCTTGTATCTGCTGCCGAATTCAGTCTGTTGCGATATGTTGCTTTGACTGAAGCGTATGGAGAAAATCCAGCCTCGCACAGGGAATGTGGGGGGGGGGCAGGGAGGGGGGGGTATTGTCCGAAAAAGTATATTCCTCAAAAGGAGTGATGTTTTTATTTTTTAACTTCATTCATTCATTAAAAAAAAATTTTTTTTAAGTGTTTATTTATTTCTGAGACAGAGAGAGACAGAGCATGAGCGGGGAAGGGGCAGAGAGAGAGGGAGCCGCAGAATCCGAAGCGGGCTCCGGGCTCCGAGCCGTCAGCACAGAGCCCGACTCGGGGCTCGAACTCACGGACCGCGAGATCGTGACCTGAGTTGAGGGTGGAGGCTGAACCGACTGAGCCTCCCAGGCGCCCCCATTCATTTTTTTAAGAAGTGAGGTTTGCAGATAATTGTGGCTATCTTTCTTCGTTGCTCTGCCCAAAGCTGACAGATTTCTTAAGGGAAAATGCAAATTGGCGTGTGAAATCATATCAATGAACGTTATTGTACTCAGATTGAAATCCATCAGTCTATCTTGTGCTCTGAATGGATCTTTTACTCGTGCATGATTTTATAACATCCCACACGGGTCATATGGAAAATATCGATTCACGGAGTTATACACATCTTCCAAATGTGAACGACCGTTAAAAAGTGCCAGGCACGATATTCCAAAGTGGCGATATTGCACGATATTGCAAAGTGGCGGTTTTATCCCCCGTGTCACCTAACGTCCTGTTGTTGCTGTAAAAAAGGACCACAAATCTACTGGTTTACCTATGACTATTTGACCATTCTGCAGGTCAGAAGATTTACGAAAGTCGAGGTGTGGTCAAGGCTCTGTTCCTTCTGGGAGAAGTAGGAGGAAATCTGTTTCTTTCCGTTTTCTAGCTTCTAGAGACTGCGTGCATTCCTGGGCTCATGGCCCTTTCCTCCATCTTCAAAGCAATCTCCCTCTCCCTCCCCACTCTGCTTCTGGTGCCACCTCCCCTTTTTCCTTATAAGGACCCTTGTGCTTACAAGGGGCCCACCCAGATCATCCAGAAAGCTCTCTTCCTCTCAAGGTCCTTAATTCTCAAGGTCCTCAACTTAATCCCATCCTTTTTGTCACATGAGGTCACGTAGTCACAGAGTCCAGGAATTAGGACGTGGGTACTTTGGGGATGGGAGGGGGGCTGGCGTTATTTTGCCAACTGTACCCCTTTTGACAAAAGATTCACGGAAAGGTGAAGTAACCTGCTGAAGTTCACACAACCGGTGAGTTGGGGGAGTCAGGATTTTAATTCAGGCTTATCTTTAATTCAGACTCTGGGTTCCTCCAATGTCCCTAAACTCATTGCAAAGACCAGAGCCTGCTCAGCACTATAGGGCCCATGATGATTGTCGATATTTTCTCTTTACTATTTACTCCTTTGTATCGAGAAACCGTGTGTTAGTATCTCTACGAGTGATTTGAAGATTAGAATTAGGTCTTATTTATTATAATTTTTATTTTTTGTTCAAGCACCGTTCCAATAAAAATCAGACCTCAACCACCCCAAGACACCAGTGGGTTTTCACATGCCTTTGTCTTTATCCATGCGCATATATTATGTTTCTGGATAGCATGGATACAATATTATATTGCTTCCCCAGCTTTCTGTTATATAATTTTTCAAACGCACGGCAAAGTTGATGGTACCCCTTTGATCCGATTGCTAACATACGCCTCGCTTGCCTTCCATGTACAGTTGTGCATCTTTATACGCCGTTTTTTGTTGAACCATTAAAAAATAACTCACAGGCATTATGACATCGACCCCTAAATTCTTCAGAGGCATATTCTAACAATAAGAACATTCTCTCACGTGAGCATAATATCATTAGTATGCCACGACCATTACCAATAATTCACTGAACGCCTCTGTATCTCGGGGCCATACTCCCAATTTCTCTGTCAAAAGATATTCACCGGCTTAAAAAACACATCAGGATCCCATCAAGATTCACCCACTGTATTTGGTTATATTTTTAGCTCTTTCATTTTAGAGCAGTTTCCTCCCTCTCCCTGATCTATTTTTCATGGCATCCCATTTTTGAGAAGGCGAGGCCCTCGGTCTTGAAATGTAACCATGGATCATACCGTTGACCTCTGCTGCTTGGCACGAGGTCTGGCAATAGCAAGCTCTCTCCGTGCACGTTCGTGGAACAAGCGAGACCAGGGATAAGGGTTGTGAATAAGAATCACAGAAGCTACTTTTTTTTTTCTTTGTATTTTTTTTTTTGCTTTTGAGAGTTGGCCAAGTTGTTAACACTCATCTAATAGGACCTTCCCAGAAATCCTGTGAGTTCAGAAATTGTAGGAGTCTCCTTTACAGGTGAGGAAAACAGAAAGGTTTAGAAAGGGAAGTAATAGGTCTGAAATCACTCACCTAGAAAGGGAGGCCCAACCAGACGGTTAAGTGCGTGGCCTGGTAGGGGGCTCACTGTTTCTGGAATCCGTGCCCCCAAAGTCGATTTGTCTGCATGTGTGTAACGGGCAACACTGACTGAGCGCTCACCAGGTGCCAGGCCCCAATGCTAAGCGCTTTACGTGTGCTTTTCAGTCTTCGCCACTGCCTGGCAATAGGCGTGGCCCAGAGTGGGCGCTCAGGCAACGTTTGTGGGATGAACAGTGAATAAATGAATGAACGCACGGAACTGTTATCACCACGAGCAGGGGAGGCTCCTCCCGGGCCCTCGGCGCTCATTTGGGGGACCCCGGCCCAGGGAGACCTTGGGGTTCGGCGCCCGGGGCCGACCGCAGGTCGAGGCTCCGGGCTCCGGACGTCCCGAGTCACGCCCAGCACCCCGGAGGCCCGCCAGCAGGTGAGAGGCCCGGGCCGGCTGGGCGCTGTGGCATCATTACCCCCGTCCCCCGCCCTTTCTCCTTCCGGGACCGCGGCCGGGGCCCCCAGCGCGCGGCCCCCCCCCACCCCCCGCCCGGCCCGCACCGCGAAGGGGCGCGGGCTCGGAGTCCAC